>NW_015558570.1:660207-677157 GCF_001515605.1 Sinocyclocheilus anshuiensis | reverse complement strand
TTTAGGTAGGCGTGGTTGACTCTTAACTTTTATAAAGAATATCTCTTTGGATTTGAGACTTTAGTCTTTGCAACTTTGCAGATCTTCTTTATGCACCAAGAGCTTGTAACACTTCAAAGAAAAAAGAAAAATTGAAATCGCATCATATGACCCCTTTAAAATACCATCACCTCTACATACACGATTAATGAATGGAACTTAACTTATTCAGAAATTATAATTTACCAAAACACAAATTAATATATACAGTGTTTAATTTATATTTTGTTTGTTTTATGTTATTATATTTTAAAATGTAACTTTATATATATATATATATATATATAAAGAGAGAGAGAGAGAGAGAGATATATATATATATATATATATATATATATATATATAAAGAGAGAGAGAGAGAGATAGACTCCCCTAGTGTTTAACTTTTCATAGGTAGTTTCAGAAAAGTGATTCAGGATAGCACTGCGTGATACTTTGACTGACCTGCTGCAGTGCGATAATGTTGCTTTTGCCAGAGTCCATCTGAGCAGCTCGAAGGTTCTCCCCCAAGTCTCTGATCATCTGCTGATTTTTCAAAATTTCCATATCTTTCCCTGATAAAACACTCTGAAACAGAAACAAATACATGACAGTTTACAGCATGTACAACTTCCTCAACTACCAAAAGAATAAATCTGGTGTTTCCCTCATTTCACACTGTGTTCACACTGTGACAGTGTTGGTCTATGGGTTGCCAAGATGTGTGATACTATTCTGCAGGTTAGACATTTGAAGCTGATTTTTCACCGCTTAGAGGCTTGACATCAAACCAGGCAGTAAGTTGAGAAACTCTAATTACTAGTTGTTTAGCGTTTTGGGCCTTTTCCATCATGTCTATTCAAACAAAAAGCAGTTACAATGGAAATAGTTATAGGCTTTGTGCTTGGAATGTTCTCAACGACTTCAGGTGATTTGTGTCAACTTGTTCAGTGTTGTAATAGAATCATGATGTTAAATATGATACTTGTTATTAGTTAATGTGATATTCATCTACGGCGGCAATTTGTATTCCATTTATTATGTGTCATAAATGTTAAAAATAGAAGTACATTTGAATGTTTTTGCTCTCTCAATCAGGTTACATGAACTTTATTTGTGTCTGGAGTTTATTTTTTACTTTAGGGCAACGCAAACTAGCCTATAAAATATTCTCCGTATTTTCTAGGGTTGTCAACTGAAAATATTAAGTTCGTACAATTAATTATAAAAAAAAATTCTGCAATAAAAATGTTATTATGCAAAGTATCCTGTATATGAGGATAAGAAAAGCAATATATCAAGTTTTTGTAATGTCTATTCAATGATTTACTCGTTTGTCACACAAATGTCTTTGAGTTATCTTTATTTGGGAGCTTTTCAAAGAAAATATTGATATATGAGATTATATATTTTTTATGAATTAAAAGCACTATTTTGTTTTTATATCTACATATTTTTATAAGCTGAATTCCACTGTAGATGTGTGCTAGCACAATGTTACAAAAATGAAAAAAAGTGTTTTTCTTGGATTGCTTACTCAGATGACAAAATTGTTGGTTGTCAGAGTCTGGCACAAAAGCAAATATTCAACCTCTTCTTCAGAACTTCAGAAAAATGACTCCTCAAAGAGCATTTTCAGACAGGTAAAACCACATACAAACAACGGAAAAACAACAACAGCCACTTCAGAAGTAGTGAGAAATGGGGAACGTTAATGAAACCTGACCTCATTTGAATATAAACTGGTTTTATTTGTCAAAGCTGACATTTGCGAGGTTGGGCTCACCTTCCACTCCTCCACTTTGGCATTAACAGCAGCCATCACTGGGTCGTCCTCTTCAACTCGAGCCTGGATTTGTTCATTTAGCTCTCTGACCTTTAAAAAGACATCCATTTAAAGTGAGTCCATTAATTATAACAATAATTTATTTTTCTTTCAATCATAAAAGAGGCCACCCCCCATTACACGCATGCACACTCACAAACTACTCAGATTTACGCAAAACTCAACTGTAACTATTTATTTCTGCCAAATGTAGCTAGGAGAACCAGTTCATGTGGTACAAACATTATATCGATCAATCAGCATTCAGGACTGAAATGATCCATTTTATACAGTAAATTTGATTAAAGCACCTGAAGCTTGGCATGATCTCTTTCTTTTCTCAGCTGATCCATGATGGCATCCGTCTGCTGGACTGCAATCTTCATATTGTTGTATTCATCTGTCATGTTCTCTATCTCCTTCACAGACTCCTCCAAATTCTTCTGCAGGTGCTCATTCTCGCTCTTCAGGTTGGCAGCCATGTCCTCGGCATGCTGGGAATAGGGAGGATTTGTTGATCACAACATGAAGATGACACAAAACAGGAGACTGCATTTGAAACATGCTTTAAAAGGTGACATATACAGGACTCGCCTGAAATAAAAGACACCACCAAGATTGAAAACCCACTACTTAATCAAAAAAAATAACCTGCAAACATTTAGGTGTTGATGTCACATTTACATATTAATATTGACTTAGACTGAAATCAATAAAATATTCAAACTGCAATAAAAAAAAAAAGAAACCTTGACCACTGATATAAGCAAAAGCAAGATGCAATGCAAAAAAAGTAATCTATTTTCTGTGAATTTCTGATTCATAGGTCGCACATTCGTGCTGAAGGTAAATAACTAGAGGAATAACAAAGTGCAGTAAATGATATATAAACAAAAATAAAAACAACTAAAAAGAAATCTTGAATACCGATACAAGTGGGCTCAAAAAAATTTAAGTGCTACTAAATTTTACACGTGTGTAAATTAAGTGTGTATTTCTATTTTATTTTGTTAAAAATATGGCCCATTGAAAGGACTACTGAAGCATTAGAGGTGTATTAATTAGACAGTGAGCCTGCCATGTTATGATGGCATTATATGACAGGCTGAAGGTGATTTGGGGATTACCTGCAGGTCTTCCATGCACTGGTAGAGCTGTTGGTTGGCTTTGGTAAGTCTCCTCTGAATCTCATTGCTCTCCTCTTTGGTCTGAAGAGGCTCTCTCAGCTCTACTTCCTTTCTGTAGAACTCCACATCCTGTTGCAGCTGTTCGTTCTGCAGTAACGAACAAATCCATTACTCAACCTACTGTCAAACATGATTTATTACTAAATGAGTGGATTATCACTCATCATTCCAGAGTGTCATATTACTTAAAGCACAGCACTTTTGAATTCTTCATTCCAGACATTTGACTCACATTACAGGAGTGTTGATTAATTTCCTATAATAGCACAGTGGTGAAGCCATCACTCAGGGCTTAGCAATAAAGTTGACCAGTTCCAGAGAGTTTCGGGACTGTTCTAAAACAGACACTTGCTCTATCGTGGAGTGTTATGTTGATCACGTACATCTGATTTTATGATTTTATGAGTTGTTGCGAGTTAAGCCGATTTATATAGAAGTTAAGATTATCTAACTGGCTAATGTATAAGGTTTTATCGAAATTGTGAGAACGACTTGTGAAAGTCTCGGATTAGTAAGAATAGATTGAAAATTATCAACAACTCAGTAATCTCTGCTGCTTCATAAGCCATATACAGTACTGTTTTCATATACAGACTTGTGGTGCAGTTCCAACTGACATAAACATGTTTCTAATAAATAGACTGGCTTCTCTAATTCTGCCTAATCTGGGGTCTTACCTTCTTTGTAAGCTGCTTTATCTTGAGGGGACATTGACAAGAAACGACAGCAAGGAAGAAAAGGATAAATAAAGAAAACAATAACAGGCATGCATAAAAATGAAATGATCAGTTGTGGAATAAAGCTGAGAAGAAAAGCAAATAAAGGTGATATAAGAGAGAGAATGGAATGGATAATTTAAAGTAACAGAAAGAGAATGATTTAAGATAGTAGTCCATATAAAAGCTTTATGCAGCAGAAATGACTGGATATACCTCTCTTTTTAGTTTCCTGTTCTTTTCTTCTGCCTCTTCAGCACGAAGAGCCAGCTGTGAGATGCAAAACATACAACCAATGCATTAGGTTGTTCTCAATCCCACACCATCCCTATTATTATTCCATATTTTTTTGTTTTTAATGAACAGGATATTTATCCAACAATTAAAATACATAATTTTGACACCTTTAGTTGAATTAATAACCAATTAATTCAGTTAATTGCAATAAAAATGATTTATAATTATGAACCTTTTAGATTTTAATTACCAAAACATGATATTTATCAGTGTCCCACATTCTGCATTATTTACTTTATTATGAAAAGCTTTCTTAAAGTCATGAAAAGTGAATAATCTCATTCTATGTTCTCTTTTTTACATGAATTTAAATGTGCATCAAGTCAAGCACTTAACCGTTACCGAAGTTACTGTAAAAAATTTACTATTCTTTAATTAATTTAACAGCTCCTAATGTTTGATATGTTTTGACAACATTTAGACAACATTTAAATGCCCATTCTTATTATCTAAGGTATATTTATTATTACATTGCATTTGATCAACTTTTATCTAATTAATTTTGATGTTTATTTAATGTTTATTGCTGGAAATTAACAAAATTACATAAATTCTGGTTTTAAAATGCATTTATTCATGTCCCAAATTTTGGTAACAGGGTTGCTGAAATAACAAATCTCATATAATATAAATAAAAAATTACAACAGCTCATTTAAAGGGGTCATATGATGCGATTTAAATTTTTCCTTTCTCTTCTTGTTGTTTGTCATTTCTCCGATCACAAATGCAGACATGGTTTTATGTTATGCTCCGGCCTGACAGGGCATCACAATATGGTAAGGGGCATAACATTTCCGTCACACGCTTGAGGTATTCGGCCAATCACAACGCACTGGATAGCTGGCCAATCAGAGCACACCTCGCTTTTCAGACCGATGAGCTTTGTAAAAATCGACACGTTTCAGAAAGGCGGGGCATAGAGGAGAAACAATAATGTACAGTATGTGGAAAATAATGTTTTTTGAACTTTAAACCGCATAAACACATTTCATTACACCAAATACACAAAATAATATTCTTTTTAGCAACATCATATGACCCCTTTAATATTTAATTTGAGTTTGACAGTGAATATCTCAAGTTTAAGCTCTTCCTTTCACCGACCACTTGCTGATAAAAAAAAAGGACTGGAACTCTTTTGTACCCTAATCGAAAGTGCTTACCTCCTCATTGGCTTTCCTCTCCTTGCCCATTTCCTTCTCCAGCTGGGTCACCTCTCTCTCTTTGCGCTCCAGGTGACTCTCCAGTTGGTGAATCTCATCCCGGAGGAAGCGTGTGTCTCCCCCTCCCATCACATGCTGGGCCATCTGGACAGGAAGCAAGGCGGATGTGAATAAAGCTCAAGACCCAAGACCCAAAACTCTCCATCTGTATATATCTCTTGACACTGGTGAGTTGAGCGGCTCAATGACGTCTCACTTATTTCACAATAATAAACATATCAAAGGAAATGTGATGTGCAGAACAACTACAGTTTTAACAGACAGCAAGACACAAGGAATTAAGCCAGTAATCCTCTTAAGACTGTACTTGTACACCGACTGCTCACAAACAGCACACAATGTAAGTCAAATAAGTGCACTTGTATACAATTATTAGTGAAATACCTCCCTTACCTCTAGCTCACCTTCCAGCTTTAGCACTTTGGCTTTCAGCTCATTTTCTGGAATCATTTAATACACAAGCATAAATATATTACTTATATATTACAGTACTTGCAAAGCTTTAGCTCTTAACATACAGACTTAATTACTTTATTAGATAATTTCAGCCTTAGGCTTGCTACTGGATTTTTCAACATACTATAATACTATAAATTTAAGCCTAAAATTATTTACTGAAGAATTTTAAGATTGAGATTTGAAATCTCTCACTGACATGTTCTGCATTCAAAATCGAATTGCCATTGATGTCGTATATGCATGTTTTATGAATGAAAATACAGTTTTTTTTGTAAAGTGACCTTGAGCAAAAAAACACTAATTCAATCCATTTTATTTTTTATTAGAAGGTTTGAACACTATTCTTTTGCTGCCTTGCAAGCACTGTTATTTCCTGTGGGAAACGCAAATCGAATAATGACCGTACATACCAATTCTTGCTTGCTCCACACCTGCGCTGTCTACAACCTCATAGGCACATTTAATTTCATCCAGTTTCATCTGAGGGTCAGTAAGACATCAAATGTAACATCTAGACTGGCCCACTCAATACTATTAAAATGACTGACAGCAACTGCAGATGGTAAGACTTCAATGACTAGAAAATAATTAGTAAAAGAAATGTAAAGCTTTCCAAATGAAAGAGGCAGATGTGTGGTGATGGTGTATGAGTCTTACCCTCAGTAGTGTTTGTGAGATTCTAAAGAGCTGAATCATTTTCTCTGAATCATCTGCTTTCAGGTCCCGTGGTTTAACCTACGTGGAAAAAAAAGCATGATTGTCAGAAGAATTTCAGGGAGGATGCTTTTGTCCCTCACACATTCCAATAAGCAGATGTTTGTCTGGAAGCAAAGTAGTATTCCAGTTTAGCTAAAACATGCAACCTCAGATACACAATACCTGAGCATTGTAACTGTGCAACTGCACATAGTAACAGTGAAATATACTGTACATACACACACACACACACACACACACACACACACACACACACACACAGCTACAATTTACAACCGGCATTTCTATTTTTATCCTGCAAATTTTGTGAGATATATACATTTTCAAAGTTTGTCATTTACAATGAGGTTTAAGTGTCAAATTATGCACACAAAAAAGTGTGAAAATATTATTTTAAATGTTATCAACATATTAAAAAGCTAATTTGGATATATGATTTAGTATACATAAAATGTTCTGCCATTTCATTACCAAAATGTTACACTTTTATTTCCATCACTGTCATTTCCACTACATGATAAAATACAACATACAGTGTAATTTAATACTGTGATAATGACTTCCTGATCATTGTACCTTATCTACACAATTTTTATGCCTTTTAAAATGATACACTCGCCAGCAAAATCAAATCACAGATTTTCTCATCATCTTCTCCCAGATCTTCTGGGTCTATTCCCATGAGCAGCTTCCAGTCTACTGCTGCAGGCATCTTTCAGCTTTTGTACAAATGTCCAACAGTGCTGAACTGAACAACAGTTTGTTAGATGTCAGTGTGATGTCAGATGGCGTTTTATTGCCAACCTTCTTTACCGACAGTGAAATATAATGCTAATGTACAATATTCTCGTTAACATAGACGTCTTACAGGGCACTATGAATACACCCTCATGTAAGAACGCAGAATAATAATGGTATCACAATAAATAAGAGGTCAAAAGACAAGCTAGATATTAGCAAGATTGTTCTAGCAGTGTTTGCAACTGGACATATTTTGTAGTGTTTGTTAGCTACAGTATTATAAACTGAATACTGGTTTTAAATGCGTTGCTTAATGTCACAAATGCAACTTTTGTACATATTCATAAAAAGACTAGACCTTATTCAGAACTTATTTATAAAACAGCCTAGCCATCTTGTGTTCACCTTGTTCTGCTGCTGCTAGGCAACCATGAAAACATTCGTAAGGCGGAACGTCGTAAAGTCGTCACCTTGGGCTCTGTGTTTGCGCCATGCGATTTGTGACGCTTTTTTAATTATTCCCGTTATGCGGTACATTCATTACATATATATATATATATACTTTTACTGAAATGACATTGCAGAAAAATAAAGTCTTAACCAGTACTTTGTAATTCTTTACTTTTATTCTGCCAAGCATTTTGACCCGGAAGCAGTCTATGGGTCCTTGTTAATTCAATGCTTTAGATCGAACTTGATGCTTCAGCCAAAATAAACACACACATTCTCTTTTCATTTAGTTTCTACCAGATATGACAAGGTGAGTAGTCCATGTGATTATATATTGCCGATCAGTGATGGCGGATTGAGAGTGATTGTAGAAATGGTTGAAGCCAGTGCAGGCTATTGGGACAAGCTGTACGTTAGTTAGACTTGATCTTTAACCAGATCAGTGTCCTGTTAATTTAACCCAGTTTCTTCTTATCATCACTACATTCCTTATTTATTAGTGATGGATGTTGCATTGATGTTTTTCATAACTGTAATGACCTAATTATTCGATTAAACTCAATGAAAAGCAAATGCTAACTTGATAGCTGGATGGGCTGCTCATGATCTCTGGGGCTCATTGCGCGCAGATTATTGTATTCTGATCCTTCAACTGATTTACTCGTGTAATTATTTAGTAGTTATTTAGTTTTGCAACATAGCGGCAAAAAGTCGCAATGCAGTCGGTTGATTTAAACAGGGTCAGAAAGGTCATGATTTCAAGTGATTATATTTTGCAGGCATGAAAAGGTCATCGAAATGAATGAAATATTGAAAGGCATGGCCATTTCTATAGTGATTACATATTTGTCTAGCTCTGATCTGCTCTAAAATATTCATAATATATATCAGGTAGCAGTGTTATTTAGTATTATTTATATACTCTTTTATAACATTTATTAATATGTTTAATTAACTTTTTCTATTTTCAGTTTTTGTAATTTTGTTTGTCATTTTTATTCGATTTTTAAAAATATTTCTTATTATTCATTGTAATATTTAGTTATAGTAATTGTAATACTTGAACGATTTTTAATAGTTTTAGGTAGAGCTTATAAACACTGTTCTTGTCATTAATAATAATAAAAAATAATAAATTCTATATAACAGTAACAATTTTTCTGCCTTAAAACAAAAAATGCAGACAAAACCATAAACGGTTGAAACATAAAAACTGGTCAATAGGTTTGAAACATTTACCATTACTCGTCGATTAAAAATAAATTGGATCACAGATAGCACTATAGAGCACAAAAATAGAAATGTAAACTTATTTATTTATTAAACGAACCATGGAATCTTTTGCCTAATCTATAGCAAATCTGGCATGCATGTAGTCTGGAAGGCCATTGTCAGCAAAAACATTTTGAAATTCAGCATGGCCACCTGAGCTCAATGAAGAATGAAGGGCGTGGCCTAGTTTACTAAAACAGCTATAATTTCTCAAGCGAATAAGTAATTGTGATGAAATTTGGTGAATTTATGTAGTACATTACTCTGAGAAGGCTACAGGACTTGACTCGTCTCAGTCTGTTGGTGGTGCTATAAAATTCATAAACCTTAAAATAACTCTCAACATGAGATTGTTGGTGTTTGACTTGACATTTTGCATACCATGTCTTACGTGAATGTATGAGGACAATTTTAAACGATGCCTGTCATTAGCAATCAGTTCTTTGTAATGAATCAAACCAGTTCACGTATGCATCTGAGTCAAAATGATTTTGTGATCACATCAGGAGTCGCAGTTGTTTCTCCTCAGCCTTTGCAGTGCTCAATGAGGACTCACGCCAGCGATGGCTGTAGTGTCGTGGAAGGAGATCTGTCTTCTGACTGGACTGGTGGTGGGCTGCTACTGGAACAGCCTGTTCTGTGGCTTCGTGTTCGATGATGTCTCTGCTATCCTGGATAACAAAGACCTTCGTCCCACCACACCACTGCAGAACCTCTTCCTCAATGACTTCTGGGGAACACCTATGTCAGAGGTAACCTTGAAGAAATTCATCTTGCAGTCTCACGACGTGATATTTTTGGAGGCTCGTATCCAACCTTGTCTTCTTCTCCAGGAGAGGAGCCATAAGTCCTACCGGCCGCTTACTGTTCTCACCTTCCGCCTCAATTACCTGTTCAGCGAGTTGAGCTCCTCGTCGTACCACCTCCTCAATGTGGTTCTCCACGCCGTGGTGTGTGTCCTCTTCCTCCACTTTTGCCGCCTGCTCTTGGACCGAAGCACCAGCCTCATAGCGGCTCTACTGTTTGCTGTCCATCCCATCCACACAGAGGCTGTAAGTAACTGATGTTATGTCAGATTCATCAACATGGTTTATGTAGCCGACACATGAAGTTGTGCTCCATTTCTGGGATTTCTTTGTGTTACTTTTATGCAAAGTCGCTCTTTTGATAAACATGCCACTGGATGATCTTGTTGTTGCTTAAGGAAATGAACTCTGGCGCAAAGTTGAGCAACAAACACTTCAATATGAATGAAGTGTCTTTGCAGGTGCCGCCTCATGGTGGCAGTAATAGATAGAGCTTGATTTCCCAGTGTGCATTGCTTGTAAACAGTCATACATTACCATGGAAACACTGTTTGAATTGAGACCTTTTCATTTCAGTCAATATTTGTTTCCTGTTTCTTATGTTGTCCTTTCTTTTTAATTGAGGTACCACTTATTTGAAGTTCATGAGGGCAAAATCCTCAGAGAGTGTGACTGACCTTGTAGCTCAATGCAGTGGTACACTATCTGAGTAGAGTACTTTACTATAGGACTGGTGATTGTTTATCAGGTAAAGATCTGTGCTGCTAGTGAAATGGTTGGGGGGATCAGTCCTCATGCGGGTGACCTAAGAACCGGAGTGTTAATCTGATCTAATCTGATCTTTCTCTAAAACTATTATAACCTCTACCACAGGCACAGTGCTTATCTTTAGACCGACTGTAGAAATAATGTATAGTACATTTCTTTGCATAAAAAGTTCCTGCCTAATGGCACCAAAAAAAAAAAAAAATTATATTTTAAATTTTTTGACAATAATATGAATCTCAATTGTTAATGTTTACTCTGAAATGGTCTAAAAGGGTTATTTATTTATTTAATTATAATATTTGTTGTTTAAAATATGCAATTATAAATATTTAATTGTTTTTGATAAATTGTAAATTTTGGTAATACATTTACGCATTTAGCAGATGCTTTTATCCAAAGCAACTTACATTGCATTCAGTGTATACATTTAATCAATTTATTTCTATTTTTCAGCAGCTGTTGCCGAGTAGATTCACTATGTTTATTGTAAAAGCTAAAACACAGTAAATACAGCAATGTCTATTTTCATTAAATGAACTAAAGGAAGTAACATATAACTGTTTATATTTAATTACATGTATTTTGGCTTACATATATTAAAATGTTTTTAGTGAAAATATATGAAAAATGCCAAAAGGAATCTTTTCATGAACATTTTTGAGAGATGATGCAAACAAATCTTTTGTTTCAAAGTCGATTCATTTTGTTCAGAATGTATCAAACTCCAGTGCTCGAACTTTTGCTACCAAAGTATAAATCAGACACACTATAAAATGGCATATCGCAATCTAATTTAAATGTGGAAATAAACAGAGTTTAGGAGGAAAATTTGATAACGTTATGACGTTCAGGGAATGAGAAATATTTCAAGGTCACTAATTAAATAAACAAATTTGTGACATTGAGCATGTGAACTCCTGAGAAGGTTCGAGTTTTTGCTTCCATTGGAGCACAAGATGCGATTTGGATCATTCTCAAGTCGTGTTCATCAGGGTTTACACAAACTTGAGGCGGTCATGCAGTCTGAGTGCTGCAGTCATTATAGCAAAAGGGGGACAAGCCGAATACTGAGATATTCTGAAATTCAACTTTTCACTCAAATGTTTATGCTTATACTATGCAGAAAATTAAAGTTAAGACCTTTCTGCACTGTTGGTCTCAGTCTTTCAGACTCTACTGTATATAACTTTATATAACAATTAAGTGTTCCATATGATTAACTTATTTAACTCCTTGCATTATTTTCAGCAAACATTCTCATAGGTTGAATGAAAGGGAAAAATAATTTCTGTTTTACAGTTATGATTGATTGCTTAAAACTGGTTGCACCTGTCACAAACTTCCCATCCAATCTCCGATCGTGGCATAATAAGAAACCTAGCTGTAAATACACACTTTATAAGAGATAATGTCAATCCAACATATGACATTTCATTTTACATGCATCAGCTTGACACATATTGTTGCGAGTGTTCAGAGAATTGCATGTCGAGCTGCTATATTTTGCTATATGCAGGTGACAGGTGTCGTTGGCAGGGCTGAGTTACTGTCTTCTATTTTCCTGCTGGCTGCTTTCCTGGCGTACACCAAATCAAAAGGCACCGATCACTCCATAGGTAAGTGTTGCCATTGCATAACCACATAATCCATGCATGCATGCACGCTGCAACAAGTTCATTCCTAGGACATGACGTGCAAGCTGCGACTCGCCTCCCATTCAAAAGCTCACCGAGCTCCCCACCCAGAAGTCTTGAGTACACCGCTCCAGTTTCACAGATCAATCAAATTGGCATGTTGTTTCTGACTTGATGCTCTCCACCACAATTATTATATTATACTGTCAACCTCCCACTGTGATTCTTGATATTTTCTTTAACAGAATGTTAATCCCGTCATAATATTTTTATTATTACCTTTTCTATGGTCTGATGACAAGTGATTATTTTCTTATTTTATTGGGTTTTACATTTCTTTTGTTCCTCTTAAATTAGTCGTGACCTTAATTTTAAGGTGTAAAAGAAACCGCACGATTGAATAGTGCATGCAAGTGTTGTATAGAATGCCAAGCCAGTGTTCTTTAGGTCATAATACTGTATGACCCAAAATAGACCTCATTAATGTCTCCGGTGGCATAGTGCCAGGCCACCACTGCATTTGTCTTGTTGAATAGCTCTCAATCAATAATAATAATCAAATTATGATATGCCAGTTGTTAAATTAAATCAGATGCAATATTTGTAGAGAAAAGCTACAATATTGTGGCAGACAAAAGCATTTGGTTTGGAATTCAATATATTGTTCACATTATTTCTGTTATTTTCTTATTTCGGTTCACATGTCTATGACTGTTGCGTCACATCTCATAGCACGAGCAGCGCATTTTTAAGACATCAATTAAAAACCATTTCAAGATCGTTGAGTTCATTTTCCATTCTGTTGCGCTCCATCCAGCTGTTTTTGAACACAGTCGTGTGAACGGCTCCTTACTCATTCTGTGCTACCTGCGTTGGGAAAATCAGCATGGTGTGGCAAATCATATTGTGATAATTAATCATGCTAAATTAACAAGTTAAATTGACAGCCCTGTTTACATTAAGCGTTTTCTGTGATTCTCTCTAAAAGACTTGTGGGACAGGATTCCCCAGCCTCCCAGTGAAGAACACCAGGCTGTTTTCCTTTGCTGATCCTTCTTCCACTTTCTTAAATTTGAATGATGTTTGAAAGATGCATAAAGTTATGCATCACGCACATGAGATGAAGACTCAAGTCGATTCACTGACCTGCATCATAATCTCTGTGTCCTAAACTTTCTCTTTCAGTATGGACTCCCATCATTTCAACCGTGTTCCTGGTTGCCGTTGCCACGCTATGCAAGGAGCAGGGAATAACTGTCATTGGGATATGCTGTATTTACGAGGTGTTTGTTGCCCAAGGGGTAAGTGTTACATTTTATTTATTGGCTTGTAAATAAGGACTTGAACGTGCAAAGTCAATAGGATCTGTCTTGGGATCAAAAGCTTATTTGTTAGAAAGTAAAAAAAAAATGTTTATTGCTTTTAAGGGAAGTCATAAAACAGCCTTTTCTTTTTAATATTAAAAGCCCTATTATGTTGGCAGAAAGACATAGGGAGAGTGAAACCGCTACCCAGATGGAAAGACTTAATGTGTCCTCATGGGGCACAGCCTTGCATGATGACTACAGACACATTTGTACACTTTTGTCTGTTGGTGTCACTATCTTGACAGCTTAATACCAAAAAACTCTTGAAACCAATTAATCTAACAGTTAAATGCATATTGTTGTGGTGGGAAAAAATTTGAAAAATGAACGCAAGACAAATAATTTGGTTTGTGGTATCAGTGGGACCAATTTCCTGTAGCGACGTGTTGTAATAATGTAAATCATATCGTTATAAAGCCCTAAATCCATCTCTCGCAGTGAAAATGAACCCGTTTTGCTCAACGACTTGCCTAATATACTTTTCCATTGACATCTCGACTGTCATGAGCTCACTTGATGTGACTATAAAATTCGTTTAAACGCCCAAAGGGCATGGAAGAGTGTGAAAGGAAGAGTGTGAAAAACAGCACTGAGGCATCAGCCGAGTGATAACCAACAGCTTATACAGGTTTCTTATCTGATACAGCACTCAGTACTTTCTGCCTGGAAGAAAAACAAAACATGCAAGACAACTATTTTGTAAGTGACAGTCGAGTAAATAACTTCGGGGGAACATCTCTCATTTCTAATGGCAGCGAAACAAAACGGCAAAGTCTCATAGTTTTGTTAACCACAAGTCTTACCAGATGTGAAAACACCCTGTTGCCTGTTCCATTTAAAACGAGCTGCAGGATTCAAAAATCTAAACGTTTTAACACACTGACATTAGTTAGATGTCGTACACATTGCTTGACAAAGTCATTAAGGACACAGTGTCCCTTTAACGAGTCTTTTCAAATATATCTCTGTTGTTCCCAGCTAGCAGCAGATTACCATCTGTATTTGAATATCAAGTAAAAGCCACTCAACGGCGATGTTCATCCTGTCCATTAGTGTTCTGTCTTTGCTCTTTCGACAGCCTTCCATTCGCTTTGCATCATGCAATTGAATTTTTACATAATGGGCTGTGGCATAATCCTCTAATTTGAGCTAGCAACTGAATGCAAGCAGCTGTTGTTTCTGACAATTCGAGGTCTGTGGGTCTATGCCTTGGATCTTTGCTCCATTTACCCTGTACGCAGCCCTAAGCTATGCCTCTAATTCAACCCATATGCATGAGTAGCGTTTGGACTTTGATGTTTTGCTGAAATACATGTAGCTTAAGGAATTACTCTAATTGGCCTAAGTCATTACAAGTGCAGCGTTTGAACGATAATGTATTAAATGTAACGTTGATCTAATGCATGCAGAGAAAAGCCAATGTGGCATGTGAAAGTTTTGTTGCAGTGACCTCTAACGTAGCTTTCAGCGCGTTTATCATGTGTAGTATCTTTTTTTTTTTTTGGTTTTGTTTTTTGGTCGGGACTGTGGCCTAGTGGTTAATCTGTTGGCAGACACATCAAGTTGTGGTGGTCAAATGGGATGTGTGGGGTTTCATTACAGCATGTGTTGTGTCTCCCCCTGTCATTATTTCCTGTCTTCTCTCCACTTTTGCTGTCAACAAAAAATGGAAAAAGCCCTAAGCATTATGTAAGAATTATACAAGAAAGTAATGTAATTATTACTGGTTAAATGAAAACTACTCTATAATATTGTACATTTATTGTGTATACTTGTATGTTGAATAAAATTTGAAATAATTAATTACAACTTATTGCAAATGATATTTTATGTATTTAATTTATTTTTATTTAATTCGAACTAAATACTTTATTGTTCAAACGTTTGTACTTTATTTAATATTATACTTGTGCTTTAATTAATGCAATGATTAAAAAGTGAACATAAGTGACACTGAAGACAGAATGTTGCAAAAGATTTGTTTCAAATAAATGCAGTTTTTAACTTTCTATTCATCAAAGAATCCTAAAAAAAGCATCTCCCAGAAATATCAAGCAGCACAACTGTTTTCAACATTGATAATAAGAAATGTTTCTTGAGCAGCAAATCAGCATATTAGAATGATTTCTGAAGGATCATGTGACACTGAAGACTAGAGTAATGATGCTGAAAATTCAGCTTTGCCATCACAGGAATAAATGACATTTTAGAATATAGTACAATAGAAAAATTATTTTAAATTGTAGTAATATTTTACAGTATTACTGTTTTTACTGTATTTTTGATTAAATAAATGTCTATTTAATAAATGAACATAACACTTTCAAAAACATTAAAAACTAATTTCATTAATATAAATTGTATTTTATTTAGTAAATAAATAAATAACACATTTAATTAATATATATTTACATGTTATTTATGTTTTATATATAAATATTTACTTATATTTTACAGTTCACTCTGCCCATGCTGACTTACACCCTACTTCAGGTGTTGAGAGGAAAAGATGGTTTTCCCTATGCTGTCCTCCAGACCCTGCTGAAGCTCATTGTCCTGATCATCAGCACACTTTTGTTGGTCATCGTCAGGGTGCAGGTCATTCAGTCCCAGTTGCCAGTGTTCACCAGGTGAGATCCCAGTAAAACCTCTGTCATGTTTTATACAGTCACTGTAGAATAGCCAGTAAACAAACACTACTGTTTATGTTGGGGGTTGCTAAGAGTTTTTCATGTTTTGAAAGAATTGTCTTGTGCTATATATATATAGTAACAGTAATATTGTGAAACATTATTACAATTTAAAATATTTTTTTTCTATTTTAATATATTTTAAAATAAAATTTATTCCTGTGATAGCAAAGTTGAATTTTCAGTGTCACATGTTCCTTCAGAAATCATTCTAATATGCTGATTTGCTGCTCAAGAAACATTTGAAGAAACATTATTATCAATGTTGAAAACAGTTGTGCTGCTTCATATTATTGCGGAAACATTGATACTCTTTTTCAAGATTCCTTGATGAATAGAAAGCTCAAAAGAACAACATTTAATTGAAATACAACATTATAAATGTCTTTACTGTCACTTTTGATCAATTTATAGCATCCTTAAAGAAAAAAAATCTTAATGACCCCAAACTTTTGAATGGTACTGTACATACATGTTACTGCACATTCTAATATCTGATTGGCTGTGATTGTCACGTCATGTAAGGGTTGCACGATTTGGGGAAAAAATTTAATTGTGATTTTTCTGTTAAAAATTGGGATTGAAATTTAAAATGCAATTTAAAGGGAAAATTCTGTCATTATTTACTCACCCTCATGTCGTTCCAGACCCGTAAGACCTTCGTTCATCTTCGGAACACAAATTAGGATATTTTTGATGGGATCTGAGAGCTCTCTGACCCGCCCATAGACAGCAAGGGTCCTTACACGATCAAGGTCCAGAAACGTAGCAAGGAGATC
>NW_015558570.1:659327-660049 GCF_001515605.1 Sinocyclocheilus anshuiensis | reverse complement strand
AAATGGATAGTTCACCCAAAAATGAAAGTTCTGTCATTAATTACTCACCCTCCTGTCGTTCCAGACCCGTAAGACCTTCGTTCATCTTCGGAACACAAATTAGGATATTTTTGATGGGATCTGAGAGCTCTCTGACCCGCCCATAGACAGCAAGGGTCCTTACACGATCAAGGTCCAGAAACGTAGCAAGGAGATCTGTAAAATAATTCATGTGACATCAGGGGTTCAACCGTAATTTTATGAAGCTACGAGAATACTTTTTGAGCGCAAAAGAAAAAAAAGAAAAAACAATTTGTCTCCTCCGCATCACCCTAGCGCCATTTTGGAGAGTATCCACTGAACGTAAATTGCGTATGCTGTTTTGTGTCAGCTGTGCCACGCGGATACGCTGTTTACGTCGTTTACACTTTGATTTGAACGAAAACAACGTATCTGCGTGGCGAGACGAATTGTTGAATAAAGTCGTTATTTTTTTTTCTTTTGCGCACAAAAAGTATTCTCGTAGCTTTGTAAAATTACGGTTGAACCCCTGATGTCACATGAATTATTTTACCGATGTCCTTGCTACATTTCTGGACCTTGATCGTGTAAGGACCCTTGCTGTCTATGGGACGGTCAGAGAGCTGTCAGAATGCATCAAAAATATCTTAATTTGTGTTCCGAAGATGAACGAAGGTCTTACGGGTTTGAAACGACATGAGGGTGAGTAATTAATGACAGAA
>NW_015558570.1:658812-659055 GCF_001515605.1 Sinocyclocheilus anshuiensis | reverse complement strand
GTCTATGGGAGGGTCAGAGAGCTGTCAGATTCCATCAAAAATATCTTAATTTGTGTTCTGAAGATGAACGGAGGACTTACGGGTTTGGAACAACATGAAGGTGAGTAAATTTTGTGATTTATATATCAATATGGCTACAAAATAATTGCATTAATAAAAATGATTACACATATACAGGTGCATCTCAATAAATTAGAATGTCGTGGAAAAGTTCATTTATTTCAGTAATTCAACTCAAATTGT
>NW_015558570.1:653583-656817 GCF_001515605.1 Sinocyclocheilus anshuiensis | reverse complement strand
CCATGGTGTTGGTGTGCTTGACTGGCCAGCAAACTCACCAGACCTGAACCCCATAGAGAATCTATGGTGTATTGTCAAGAGGAAAATGAGAAACAAGAGACCAAAAAATGCAGATGAGCTGAAGGCCACTGTCAAAGAAACCTGGGCTTCCATACCACCTCAGCAGTGCCACAAACTGATCACCTCCATGCCACGCCGAATTGAGGCAGTAATTAAAGCAAAAGGAGCCCCTACCAAGTATTGAGTACATGTACAGTAAATGAACATACTTTCCAGAAGGTCAACAATTCACTAAAAATGTTTTTTTTATTGGTCTTATGAAGTATTCTAATTTGTTGAGATAGTGAATTGGTGGGTTTTTGTTAAATGTGAGTCAAAATCATCACAATTAAAAGAACCAAAGACATAAACTACTTCAGTCTGTGTGCATTGAATTTATTTAATACACGAGTTTCACAATTTGAGTTGAATTACTGAAATAAATGAACTTTTCCATGACATTCTAATTTATTGAGATGCACCTGTATTTATTTAATTAGTCACACTAGGCCATAACATGATTTTGGTTTCATTACCATTAATCATGCAGCCCTACGACACATACCAGTTTTATATTCAGTGTGGACAAATGGCTTGTTGATGGAAACTTGTCACATTAAGCATGGTGTAATGCACATCCCTGAGTAGCTTATTGCCTTAATAAACTGATTTATTACTGAACATTTGGTCTTAAAAAGGAAATGATTAGAGTTTCTCAGCTCAAGCCAAAATAGTATCAGTCACCAAGGGAACGATGTGACAAATTAATGTAAACATGTCCTTGGTATCATATTATGGGAAAATCGTTCGTAATACAGTATGATAAGCTTTTAAAATGATGAGAGCTGTCATGATGCATCAACATCCTGGGCCTGAAATGAACTTGATCTATATATCAGCTGATCTAGAACCGCCCATGTAGGAGAGCTTAGAATAGATAGTGATTGACTCCGCCCACCCTTAAACAAATGTAGCATCTCGGCGAATCCAAGAGCTCTGTGTAAAATGCCTAGACATACTCCTTCTGATTATCATCCCCGGGGAAGTTGATTGGGATCAGAAGGAAAAATCCTCTTGGATTCATCACGGAAACGATCGCTAATCCCCAGACATAATCCACCGACTGTCTCCAGCCGTCTGAATTAGTGTTATCACATGGCTCTCTAGAGACATAGTACACTGGATTAACATACTTTCTAAGTATATTTTGTCTCCGTGTTGTATTCGGGAATATTGTGATAATGTTGGAATGTCCCAGCCAAAACTAAAATATTCTTCTTCCAAGAGATTGGATTTATGACGGGGATGTGCAAAGACTTTTCTTGGATTTTTAATACTTGCAGTTGGCTCGCCCACTCTTCAAACCTCTCCCCAAATCACACCCCTCTGTGAAAGCCAAGAGATAAACTTCGGTTTGTGTCCGTTTCAAACAGAGGAAATATTTAATCTTTGGAAAATATTAGCTTCGAGCTTGAAAGGAGGAACATCAACGTAGCAAGTGTTTATAGTGAAGACTGAAATCCTGTGTCAACTTTCTGCACTTAAATTTACATTTTTTAAAGTTTTTTTTCCCCCAACCTTCAGTTTTTAATGTTGTAGCTTGACAGATCAATGCCAGTGTCGTGGGTTCAAATCCCAAAGAGCATGTGTATATATTATGTATATTTTGAATGCTCTGCCAAATGAATAAATGTACTTTCATTTAATGCGTGTCAATGTTTTTGATTAAATCAGGGTGCTCTTGTTTCCTGTTAATGGGTGTCTATAATTATTATCCAGTAAACGTGCTGTTTAATGCGGTAAAGGCCACCATCAGCATTAGAATGATTGTGATTCATAGAACATCAACACTTTATTTTAATTTGTTTCTTGAGCCTTGAATCAGAGTTAATGGCCTGTTGCCACAGATCAGTCTTGCCAACTTGGCAGCATCATTGTTTTGGTGACTTTTTTCTGATGCCAATCATTCAGTCTGGCTGTTTTTCAGTGTGGCTTGGATCCTTTTAAACCTCTTTGTGGTTTCACATGCATAGGGAACATGATGCATTGCAGAATAATGGTCATGAACTGAATTAGATCAACAAAAAATGCTGTAAATTAGCACACTAAGGAATATAAAAATGTTTTGGGGTTTTTTACTTGCTAGGAAATGTATATCTTGCAGTATTATGTTCTGACCTCATGTTCTGGGAGGATGTTGTAGGTTTGGGCACCATTCAGAATTCAAGAATGTGCTTCTTTTCAATTCATGAGTGTGAATTTGAATTGTGTGTGGGACTGAATTTAATTTGTAATGACAGTAAGTTTACTGAATTGCAATTTCTAATTTCAAGACTTTTTTTTTTTTTTTTACTTTCAAACAAGGCTGTTGAGCTGTTTTTTTGTTGTTGTTTGTTTGTTTTTTAATGTGATTTTTATTTTAAATTATTTCTTAAATTTGAATATCAGTTCTATTTCTTATTTGCTACCTCAATTCAAAATCAGGAAATGTACTAGAAATTAAAAAGCATTCTCAATGCTGAATAGTGTAGAATGTTGAAAATTGTAAGAATTCAAGTTGTGTTCAGTTCCCTTCAGCAGTTCAGATCTTAACACAATGAGACACCATTATGTTCTATTGAACTTGTACCCATAAAATTATTATATTTATGATAGGGGTGCGCCGATCAGGATTTTTGAGGCCGATCACAGAAAGCAGTATCTGCCGGTCCGATCACCGATACCGATCTTTTTAAAGCCTTCTTTTTATCATGTAGAATCATTTATAATGATGATCCAATCAAGATTTTTAGACATTTATTCAGGGCCTGAATTTCATTTTTGAAAATTAATTCCTATCTTGGGTGACTCTTGTGAGAGGATTTTTTTTTTTTTTTTCATTTGAGGGGTGGAGGGGGGCATTTTTTAGACATTTTTCAAAAATATATATTTATCTCACCTAAATGTTTGATCATGCACTGTATTTTTGTTTTTACAATCGTGTAATTGTTGCACAATAGCTTACACAGTGCAAGCCTGATTTTGTGAGCTGTATGTGAGGTTCACACATACTCCGTTTGCAGTGCGTATGTAGTCCATGTGTGGTACAGAAGCAGCACGGACTGTGCTTTCACACAAGAGTCTGCTCCTGATCTGTGGCTGTTTACCACAAACACAACATTTATCCATTATTTTGATTTTAAATCCAAACATTGT
>NW_015558570.1:623083-652675 GCF_001515605.1 Sinocyclocheilus anshuiensis | reverse complement strand
GTGCTTTGCTTGTTCGTAGAGCTGCACAATCTTGTTTTGCAGTTATAGAGCAATATAATTGCAAAATAAATAATAATAACAAAATAATAATAGTATACAAAATAAGAAATATTATTATATTGATATTTAAGACAAATGTAAAAATAAAAAAAACCTAATACATTTTATTTTACAGTACAACTGTAAAATTACAACACTAATATTTATGGTACCCTAAAGCATCTCTTTAGCTGACAACTAGGGGTGCTCTGATCAGGGTTTTTGAGGGTGATCACCGATCACTGATAACAGAAAGCAGTATCTGCCGATACGATCACCGATACCAATTTTTTTAAAGCCTTCTTTTTATCATGTAGAATTATTTATAGTGATGATCCAATCAAGATTTTTAGACATTTATTCAGGGCCTGAATTTAATTTTTGAAAATTAATTCCCCTCTTAGGTGACTCTTGTGAGAGGAGATTATTGTGGAGGGGGGCATTTTTTAGACATTTTTCAAAATATCTCACCTAACTCACCTAAATGTTTGATCATGCACTGTATTTTTGTTTTTACAATCGTGTAATTGTTGCAACACAGTGCACACAGCGCAAGCCTGATTTTGTGAGCTGTATGTGAGGTTCACACATACTCCGTTTGCAGTGCGTATGTAGTCCATGTGTGGTACAGAAGCAGCACGGACTGTGCTTTCACACAAGAGTCTGCTCCTGATCCACGGCTGAATCGGAGCACCCCTAATTTAAATCAATGTGAAAAACGAGATTACGGTAATACAATCTTTCATCAATTACTTTTTACTTTTTACTTTTGCATTTACTTGTAGATTTATATATTAAGTTGCTAAAGCAAAACAACTAATTCTTATGTTTTATGTTATCACAAACATTCTAAATTAAAACTTACCACTGACAGAAACAGTCAGCTCTACTGCCTTTTCTTTTGCATTTAAATCTTTATTACAAGCAATCCTGCGGTTCATAAAGAATTTTAATTAAGAACTTTAAGAACTTTAAAATTATTGCCTTGTTTATCTAAAAGTGCTTTTTTCCTTTAAACCTAGCCAAAAAGCCATAGCCTGTGTTGACTGTGAAACACAGTAGACTTTAATTATATGCATCTATGGGGTAGTTACGCGTAGTAATTTCAAACTGCGCTAATAATAGTAAATAATTAACTAACACTTTAATACATCCACTAACATTAACTAATCGAACCTTATTGTAAAATGTTACACAATTATTTGTTATTAAAGCACATACGTTCACAAAAACACTTAAATTAAACAGAAAAGCAAGCAGGTGCATGATTTGGCATGGCAGCCAATACAAATAATTAATAACTGTTTCCTTACCTAAATCCTGCGTTTGGACCAGGCGGTTGCAGAATCACATCACTTTGTGCTTCTGAAATTAGGCTATTATCTTTTTCTATATGTAGTAGTTAGCTATCTCTGTGTCATACGTGGCCGCTTGCCAAGCATGAAAAACACACGTTTTATTTAAATTCTGAATATATTATTGTATACAGCATGGAAAGAGTGCTCCCTTTAAATTTATTAAAAACGGTCACTCATTCATCACGATCTCACAAAGTTCCATTTTAACCAATGAATGTGACCACACAATGAAACTTTAAAAAAAAAAAAGAAGTTTACAAGCATGATAGAACTCGGCACCGGACAAAAAGCGGTGAATACGTGGATTCCAACCTAAACACATCTGATTGGCCATTGCGTTGTAGAAATCAACAAACATGTCTGTGATTGGCTACTTTGCTCCCCTCTGCAAAAATGCATTGTAAAATCATTTGATGCTTTCCAAAACAGAAGGGCAGATACACTGGATTGTTTGCCAAATGTATTTCGTTATGCTATTATTACGAAGAAAACAGATACTAGACCAGGAGTTATGGGCAGCTTTTCCATCTAAAAGCAATCAGTTAGACTATTGTACACTATGAGTTAGACTATTATACATGCGAAACTAAAGTCCGGCCGTCCCCCTCGGTCCGGAGGGGGGGCACAGGGATGTCCGTGGGGGGGCAAAGCCTGGAGAGGAGTGTTCATTAATTCTTTGCCATCTATCATCAGGTTTGATAATCCAGCTGCCATCAGCTCCACCCCAACCAGGCAGCTGACCTTCAACTACCTCCTGCCAGTAAACGCCTGGCTGCTGCTCAACCCCTCTGAGCTGTGTTGTGACTGGACAATGGGCACTATCCCCCTCGTGGAGACCCTGCTGGACCCTCGCAACCTCGTCACAGTGGTATTTTACGGCATGTTGAGCCTCCTGGCTTATCAAGGCCTTTGGTACGGCCACAGCGCTGCAAAGATCATCATGATGGTACGTTTGTGGGTGGGGCTTATGGAAAATCTGATTATGTCTGTATTGAGGAACAGAGAGATCTAAATGGGTTCTTCAAATGTGAACTTTGAACTTTTTGTTTAGTGAAAATGCATTTCTGTAACCATGACTTGAATGAGATGTTGATTCTTGTGTTTTTATTATAGTTTGTTCACAAACAGCTTGAAATAATATATCATCCCCAGCCTTATTTGAAATCTGTCAGATACAATTTAGTGGTGTTTTCATCCGTACCGGGTGAACTATGCACATGAGCTGGTTTGCCAGAATCCAAATAAACCTAGTCCTGAATTAAATATTCCTCATGGTATAGTGTAAGCTAAGACGATCGTTGTGTGATCGAAATAAAGAGAAAAGAAAAGAACTGGAGATGTGAGACGTATATGCTTCAGTGGCATGACGCTAATGACAGGATTTGAGCAATTTACTGGAAACTTGCTGATTAGCCCTTAAAGTCCCTTTAATGCAAGTCATTCCACTCCAAGTCCATCTTGGCACAGCCGTTTTCCATATTGGCAACTGGCAGAACAGTTTCTATATACTTGAATCTCTAAAACTGGTCACAGATGAACTTTTTCACTTCATCAATTAAGGACTATCGTTCTTGTTTCATTTAAATAAAGTATTTTATTGCAGTTCCTGAAATTTCTGCCCAACTGATGCACAATTTGAAACTGATGCACTTGGTGAGTGAATTAATTTTGGACCCTGTTTGTCAGGATTACGTTTCAGTCACATCAAATCAGTCATACAATCTGACAACATAATTTTTGCTATTTAAACTATTTTCAGGCTGGTCCAGTTTGTGCGCAATCTTGTGGGAACTAAAAGCCGAAAAGGCGATTGGCGGTTTTAACTAAAAGGAAGTTAAAGAAGGCACTTCATTTCTAGACATGCACATGCATCACAGCCTTTCATTATAAACAGATGGTAATTACTACCTAAAATGGGACATTTTTGGACAAGGCATTAATCATTGCGTTCAAGTCTAAAAGTACACCTGAAGATTGTCCGCGCTATTTCAAACCCACGGTCCAATGTAATCTGGATCAATTTATTTATTTTTTTTTAACACCGCACCTGGAAAGTGTCGCAACTCACAGTGCACGAGTAATGTCATCTGTCTGAACACACAGATTTCCCCCTCACTGAACTTGTGCAACTTGTGTGTATTTCATAAAGTGTTCATTAAATGTTTAGTTTCACACAACATTTTATTCTTCTCAATTTACAGCCAAAAGAACTGTTTTTCTGTCCATCATAATGTTATCGTATTATAGTCTGGCACTGCAGCTCTGATGTCTACATATGTTCGACCACTGACTGATTCCACACTTGTAAGAGTTCACTATGTCACATTTGAAATCCGTTTGTCTTGTGTGTTCAGCTCTCCTCTCGTTTGTTGTGTAACAGCGGCATGAATTCTTCATCCGCGTCTCCACGCGCTGTCAACAGTTTGGTGAACTTCCTCGCTCTGTTGGCAGAGGCCGCTCTTTGAGACTGGGGGGCCACAAATCACTATTAACGAACAATGTGTAAAGATGAAGGGGGGAGGGGTTGAGCATTAAGATTTTGCTCTGGTCTGTGTGGTTAGGAGACGGAGAACAGGTTGCGTGAGAATATTGGTCCGAATCTGTTTTATTTGGCCACGGTTAGTTATTTTAATGATTCCCTATGCGCAGACCCTCGACACTCACTCTGAGCAAACAGGAAACACTTTTGTTCTGAAAGTTTGGCTAATTTGACTGTGAAGTTTTTTTTTCTGTGTTGCATGTTCCAAAGCAACCAAACAGCATGCAGCGCACAGCTTATGATAACCGCAGACAAAGCTCTTGTTTGTGCAGAAACTTCTTTCATCAAGATTGATTTTGTCCTCTGAAGCATCAAGCAAATTGGCTAAATATGATGTTCCCCGTACTGCTGCTTTTGGCTCTGTTAAATCCACCCCTGCGTAAGCAACGCATGACAGTTTGGTTCTTGACGCACTCTGAAGCTGCTGCCAAAACCAATTTCTGCGATTCACTTTCAAAACCTCACAATGTGAGATGAATGCCCCTGTTTTTCGGGATGGCTCGATTAAAAAAGCCTCCTCTATATGGCACCCTGCGGTTTACTTGATGATAAACTCATAAATACGAGCGGGCTTTGAAAAGTGACTCTTCTGCTTATAGAAAGGGTGAGATTAGCTGTAGCTAGACAAAACAAAATTAGTTTGTTCTTCAAAACAGGGTGTCCAAGGGCTGTGCCCTCGCAGGGGTTCAGCGTTTCAAAAAATTCTGATCCATCACCTTGTCATAAGGCGCTTTTCATAAACAAAACCTATAATCCCAATCTTACATATTGTGGCCTGGCATGCATTGTGTAAGACAGGAGTGTTTGCATGTGGTTTTGATGAGAAGGACCATGTTTGAGGAGCACTGCAATGACATGTTCTCATTTGTGTTGAATCAATCATCTGTTTGAACATTTCCACTACTCAGAGAAATTATCTCGGACCGTCATGATTATGTGGCTCAGTAGTTTTCTTGCACTTGTCCTACAGGTCAAGCATGTATAATTGGGTTTAGTTCCAGATTAATCAAACTCATGGTCTTGGTTTCAGACAAAGCTTTATGAAACCAGTGATTAGCATTCAGACCTGCACAAGCTTGTCTGAACCAAACAATGAGAACATTTAAATCCAAGATTTTTTGCTTATGGAATTTCTTGGTTTACCCAGGCCGTTTTTCTCCCCACTCAGGGTTGCCACTTAGACAAATCCCCAATTGGATTGCCAGAGAAACTGGCGTTTCTACTTCCTCTCATTAGATTTCAAAGAGCGAGTGAAAAAAAACAGGTCATTTCATTGTTGAATGGGCAGTGATTTTCATTTTCACGTAGGGGTCCAAGGACTGTGTTTGCTCGACAGACGAAAGAAAAGATTTTCTCCTTTTTACCCTCCATTATTCCTTTATTATGATGCATTCTCCTTGGGACGGACCCCTGGTCATGAGCGCAAACATCCCATGTAATTTACTGTGTTATTGCTGAAGATCAAAAGGAAGTTATGTAAATAACATGATAAATGTCTCTAGAAGATATGAACTGTGCTTTTAGATTTTATTTATTTTAGAGTTTATTCACTGTTGTGAAAGTATTTTGTTCAGTGTGGAAAACTACACAGTACTATTTTCCTTTTTATTAACTGATTAATGCACTTTCTTTTAAAGCAAGAAATATGTATGTAAATTGTGTTTATTTTTTTGATAATTCTCAAAGAACCACAAATTTCCAGTTTTGGATGATTTATTTGTTTAGTACAAATATTTTCATTATTTCTCCTGTCTTTTCGTGTCATTTAGGCACTGTCGCTGATCGTCCTTCCTTTTATCCCTGCATCCAACCTGTTTTTCCCTGTGGGCTTTGTTGTGGCTGAAAGGGTCCTGTACGTGCCCAGCATGGGATTTTGTGTTTTGGTAGCCCATGGATTTAAACTCCTGTCCCAAAGAGGGTAAACTTCCTCTAAACGAATCTAAACAAATATGTTATTCCCTTTAAATGACTTGTTCAGAGACTCACTCCCTTTTTTTGTGACATTATCCAGAGGCCTAAAGAAAATGTCTTGGTTGCTCATGGGAGTTCTTCTAACAACGCACGCTGTGAAGACTTTCAACAGAAACTGGGATTGGGAGTCCGAATACACGCTTTTTACATCTGCACTGAAAGTATGAACATGTCCAAGGACACATTATTCATTTATAGATGCACATCTGGCCACAGGCTCATACATATTTTATGCTTGTGTTTTGGGATCATTACTTTGAATAAATCCAACCTTATATCAAAGGACAAATCCAGACGTTAACAAGAGTACAATGAAATGATGTCTGGAAAATATGATTTGTAATGTCAGCCTGGTCTGAAACAACAAAATTGTTTTCCTCCAGGTGAACAGGAACAATGCAAAACTCTGGAACAATGTTGGACATGCTTTAGAGAATCAGAACAGTTATGAGAGAGCTTTGAGATACTTCCTTCAGGCCACAAGAGTGCAACCAGGTAATTGACTTAGCCAGATTGTCTTTTTAAGTTTACCCTAGCATCTTTAAAGTAAACGTTACCATTTTGCTTGCATAATCGTGCATGAAACAGGTTATTCAGTGAGAAAAAATTTAGAATTGGGATTTTATCCATTGTGAATTTATTGGGAGTGGGTGCTGCAACTGCTTCCCAAAAATGGCTGCCCACTGCTCCGGGTGTGTGTGTGTGTGTGTTCACTACTCACTGTTGTGTGTGTGCACTTGGATGGGTTAAATGCAGAGCACAGATTCTGGGTATGGGGCACCAAAGTCCGTGTGTCCATCAGCAAAAAGGAAAGTTGTGTCAGAAGAAGAGCAAGTTGTTACATTTTAATTAAAGATTATGAAAGCAAACTTTAGCACCAATGAATCATTCATAATAACAATATTAAGAAAGTAAATGAGGCCAGTCTTAATTTATGTGGACTTGAAGTTGTTTTTACAGAGTCATTTTAGGCAAATGTGCTAAATGATAGTATGTCTCTGGGAATGATTTTTCACCACATTGTTTTCCACAGACACAAAATAGTAAAAAGACTTCCATGTGTAATATTTCCATCAGTTCTTTAAAAAATATTGGCAGAGGAAGTTAACATGGAGCTTATTTTAAACAAAACTCACCATTGGGTATGTTGTTTTAGGGAGGTGTGGGAAATTCTCCCTTATTATTATAAGTTTGGAGGCATGTTGGTAAAGACAATTTCAAATTGTGTATAAGCTAACAAGAAGTAGTTTATGTAGTATTTCTTGGAACTCTATGAAAACATTGGTGTATAAAACTATTTTCGCACTTTAGTGTCTTGAGAATGTGGATTTAAGGATTTGGTTTGAGAAGATGAGGATTTAGGTTTTCTATTGGCTTTTCTGTACTTCTGTCAAGCTACCTGTGAGGAAGACGGCTGTGGCTGCCAAAGGCATTAGACTATTGACTTTAATTGTTTTAGTTATGTTGGTTTATTGAGCTAATGTGACTTGAGAGATCCACCACCCAAGATGTGTTTTTCCCAGATTAGCTCTGTAAGCACATTAATGAATGAGGAAATCCTGGACAGGCTATCTATTCGCGTCAGTTTGCTTTTCATTACAAAAACTCTATACCGCTTGAGTGTGGTCAGGCAGGCGATTCTTCGAAAATGCTGGTAGCATTATCAGTTTTACACATCAAAACCTAGCGATGCTGTTGGTTAGCTCTCTGTTGTTTGAGGTTACATGGGCCACATGGCTGTGAAAGGTTGTAAAGGGAGCACTTTCACAGGAGGTGCTTTTCCTCTTCCCGGTCTTCCCCGCCGGTTCTCATCCCAACTGTGTATTAAAACTGGTCAGCTGCCTGTAAAGTTTATTATTTGTTGCAGTCAAGCCGTATAATTCACATTCCACTATCTACTCTTTCTTTGAGGTTTAGTCTGTGCTATTTTCTTGATTTATGACTCTATACTAAACATTGTGTCCTCTTCTAAGATGACATTGGGGCCCACATGAACGTTGGGAGAACCTACAAAAACCTAAACAGGTCCAGAGAGGCAGAGGAGGCATATATAATTGCGAAATCACTTATGCCACAGGTATGAAATTTCCGTATCAGAAAAAAATAGATTTTGTTTAGGCTGTCAACAAACTTTGATATGAACGATTCTTTCATCTCCCAACCATAATGATATTTTAAGCAGTCTTCTGTTTATTGGTAGATCAGTGCAGTTCAAATATGATTTGCAGTTCAGCACAAGAAAACTTGTTACCTCCTTTCCTGTTGTCCTCTCCTACTGCATTCCCCTGAGCCAAATGCAACCATTTTAATTTTGCACTGCCATTGTGTTGCTCGGCACAAGACAACATCCTATGTTATCTCAAGATAAACTATCACTGCCTGAATGTTACAAAACCATACAAACTCATCTGTAATTTTAAAGAAGGTGATCAAATTTTAAGGGAAGTTTTGGGCTGTGAGTTATTGGCTCACAGGGACTGTTAAAAGGTCTGCGATCTTGTTCCCCCTTTCTCTCTTTTATATAAATAAAAGGCTAAAAGTCCATAACTAAAGTAATAAACTGTCTAAAGCTCTATTCGGATGGTAATTGTTTCTCATGTGGACATCTGTATAAAATGAAGTTACATGGCACCTCAGTGATACTGTAAAACTCGATGGTGATTTATTCACGGTGGATAAATGAGTTCTGTGATCCTACGAACCCGGGAACACACTGCCCATGTGGCCAGGGACATGATTGTCTGCTGTAAATAAAATGCCATATGCTTAGAATAAGAATAAATTATAAATAAAAAAATAAAATATAAAATAAAAAATATTTAATAATATCGCAAATATCGCAAAATAGACGTGCTATAGTTTTCATAATTCTTTAATGAATAGAAAGTTAAAAAGAACAGCATTATTGTTAAAAAGAAACATTTATAAATGTATTTATTGTCACTTTTGATCAAGTTAATGCATCCTTGTTGAAAAAAAGTATTAATTTCTTTAAAAAAAAAAAAAAATCGTATTGACCCCAAACTTTTTAACAGTAGTGTGTGCATTTAAATTTGACAGTGTTTTTGTATTGGAAAAATGGACCAAACATATTGATGACTCATCCTGTACTACACAGATTTTAGTCCAATCAGATTATCTCTAGAAAGTGAATGCCCCTCAATACGGTTTGCAACTGATTAGCAAGTAGCAAACCATGGTTCATAGCTGTGATGTACCTAAGGAATATTGGCTATTTAAAAATGGTTTTCATATGTTCTGCTTGACTTTTTTTAAACCGAACGTATGGCCTTTAATTTCACATGGTTCTATATTTCATGTTGGAATGTACAGAAAGACCATACTGAATATATTATTGTTATACTTAGAGTCAAATGTATGTAAATGTAAATGCTTAAAACCTTGGCTGACCTTTCCAAAACATACTGGCAGATCATTCCAGGGAAGAAGTATGCAACCCGTGTGGCCCCCAACCATCTGAACGTCTACATTAACCTGGCAAACCTAATTCGGGCGAATGACTCTCGCTTGGAGGAAGCTGACCAACTCTATAGGCAAGCCATCAGCATGAGACCGGACTTCAAGCAAGCCTACATCAGTCGGCAAGTCTCCATTCATGCTGACAGGGTCAAAAATGTGTTTGCATACTTGCATGCTTGCTGACATGGCCATATGAAACAAGTTGTAGTTCAGACAGTATTTTGGCTTTTATGAGGTTATTGAGAGCATTTTTTTTTGCCCATGTATGCATTGGATGATGTTCAAGAGATACAATTTTGTCAAAGAATTGAGCACCCGTGTCTTACAATTTTACACCCATCCTGGACTTTTTTTTTGCTGTCCGTAAGAAAATATTTCTCATAGATATGAACTGAAATCACATGCCATAGTAAGAGAGTATCAGGGTGTTCGCTGTTTTTGTTACATTTTGCATCAAGTGAACATTTACTTAGCCTTCACACTTTGTGATTTCTCTCTACATGTCTCATCCTGTTAATGAAATGTTCATCAGATAAGCTATTGAAAGTGGATTTACTGGAATGCCTTGGTTCTCATTAATGTCAGAACTTCTCTTAGCCACACTGTGAAAAGGAAAAAAAACTAAACCAAAACCTTTGTATGACTCAAAGTATTTGCTAGGAAAATATCGTTTAAAGAAACAGATCTTTCTTGTTGTACATATGATTTCCGAGATGTCCTGTGAGAGGTATTCCAAAAAATCTCTTTGTTTCTTTTAAAACTCAGAGGGGAGCTTCTGCTGAAAATGAACAAACCCAGTGAGGCGAAGGATGCCTACCTACGAGCGCTGGAACTGGACCATACCAATGCAGACCTCTGGTACAATCTGGCAATTGTCAATATAGAGATGAAGGACCCCTCAGAGGCTCTGAGAAACTTTAATCGCGCGTTGGACCTGAATCCACAGCACAAACTGGCACTGTTCAACTCGGCGCTTCTCATGCAAGAGTCAGGTGTGTGGGCAACGGCCATTTTGACCCAAGCAATGAAATTAGATCTGTCACAAAACCTAGTGGGCTACCTACATAGGCTGCTGCCTTCTAAGCATCCTAACACAACATAAAACATCATAAGCGATTTGGAACGCTCTACAAGGGCAGCAATTTTTTTGTGGCATGCAGACAATCAACTCGCAATTGAGGTTGTCGTTAGCACGTTGCTAAGCTAAAAATGGAATATTCAAATAAACATACTTTTCAGGACTTTGTTAGCCTGCGACTAAGCTATGTACAAAAAGCATACAAATGCATACATAGAAATATTAGGACAAGTAAAACATTTTAAGTACACTGAGCAGTTTTTCATTGATACCCTTAACACATTAAGTTTATTTATAGGGAACGTTCCGCTCGCTTCATCCACAATCTTGAAGTCTTTGGCTGCCTTCTATGAGAAATATGCATACTGTGATGCCTTCAACTTTGGCAATGCATCTTTGGCTATGTGACATAACTTTTGGAACAGCGTTTGTATCAGAGGTGTGCCATTAGCCGGGTTTCCATCCAAAGTTGCGAATTTAACTTGTGCGCAAAATTGGAATATCAAAGTCAAAGAGAACAAAATCATCACTTTCTGATAAACTGGCACTATACATCACTAAGAAAAGTAGGAGAAGCTACTGAATATAATAATTTTAATAAATTGCTTGCACCTCAGAACGAGCAGACGAAACACAATGAACGCGGTTATTGCTTTCGGTGGTTAGTCAGGTTTTGCCGTCCCATAGCGCAAAGTCACATGACTTTTTTGATGCGCTTGGAGGAATTTATTCGCAAAATGCATTTCCATCTCCCATTATTCGCATAAGTCAAAAACCACCTCAAGCAAGCGTAAAAACTTTTTTGCAAATTAAGGCATTTTTATTCAAAATTCAGCATTTCCATCTCTCGATTCTGATGCGATACTTCAAAATGCGCATAAAAGCCGGGTCATGGAAACCCAGCTATTGATGACTTAAAGGGTCATATGATGCTGCTAAAAAGTAAAAGTTACACCTTCTTTCTTTGCGTGAACATTTGGGCGGCGTTATGCAAATCTTCCCAGATAGTGACGTAGGTATGTGGGGGTGTGTTAGAACGAGCCGTTTTAGGTAGGCGTGGCTGACTCTTAACTTTTATAAAGAATATCTCTTTGGATTTGAGACGTTAGTCTTTGCAACTTTACAGATCTTCTTTATGCACCAAGAGCTTGTAACACTCCAAAGAGAAAGGAAAAATTGAAATCGCATCATATGACCCCTTTAAAATCCAGTACCACCTGTGTATGCACCTCAGTCAGTAGGTTCTGAGGAAATAATGTTGAAAAATACACTCCCTAATTTTTGATTTATAAGAAAAACATTGGGTCCATTACAAGAAACGGTGAGGTATTCAGCTAACTCTGTGAAAGCAACAGTCTGCTAGTTAGTGTTTGATTCACATGAGGTTAGACATCAGGAGCGTAAGCCAAGTTATTAACCTATGGATTTTTTTGCGTGCCACCTCAAGGTAAGGCAGCAACCTCTCACCTAATTCGGTCATGTTCTCATGCCTAAGAGTGTTAGCGTTTGATCCAAAAGAAATGCGGTTAAATTGAATGTGACTCATTGACCCTAACTTTGAGTTTTATGTCATTTTTTTCATGGATTCAAGACTGATGCATTCTTACAGTTCGAGTGAGGCATTAGTTTGTCATTTTTCTGAGATTAGCACACCTACGCTGCTGCAATGTAAATACCAAGAATACAACGGCTTTATTTGCACATAGTTTTAGGCCTGTTGTACAAACTGTTTAATCATGTGACTGAGGAAGCATTTCGCGATCAGTTCACAGGCCTGCTTGACTGTTATTCTTTCATTCGGTTTTGTAGTTGTGCCCATCCGCATTTGCGCTTGGTTTTCAAATAAAAGCTCATTTGTTTTAAATGTAACCTGCTTTCCACAGTTTGGCCTACAGTAGTTCTTCAAGGGATGATAAAAAGCTGACCGACACTCCTTACCCTCCTTCTGACTCTATCGTTGCAACATAGGATGGTGAACAACGTAGATCTCGTTTCAAAGCCAAATAACCGAGCCAAAATACTAGAGATAGCAGTATCAGGCTTTTGGGCACATTATTAAAAACAAAGAAAAAAGCTCTATCATTTGGACAAGACCTTCATTTATTATGACTTAATGCATAAAAATAATTAATGTGGGTTAACTACACCTAAATAACCTATATTTTTGGATATGCAGTATTTTAATTTATTTGACTTTAGTTGCTCAAAAGATTTACAGCTCCAAGGACATCTGGTGACAGTACTCTCTTGTCATTTGTTTTTTGGTAGGGTTGCTTTATTACAATACTAAAATTAAAGGGAAAAAACTTCCTTTCCCACATTCACTTTCATTGTGTGGAAATGTTTTTACAATGTGGTATGAATTACTTTTGTGGTCCATTTAAAACAAACAAAAAAAAAACTTACATGGGATGGATCAACATCATTAAATGAGGACAATCTGAATTCTCCTTAATTGTTTAGCGATTTGACTTGTCACTTTTGTTTATTTTTGTTTTTGAATTAATTTAATTGTAAAATTTGCATCAATCCTTTCTCCTAATGGTCTTCTTTAACAGGCGAGGCAAAATTTCGTCCAGAGGCAAACCGTCGCTTTCTCACTTACGTGAAAGAAGAGCCGGATGATGCGAATGGCTACTTCAATCTGGGCATGCTGGCAATGGACGCTAATGAGAACGAAGAGGCCGAGCGCTGGATGCGGGAGGCCATTCGGCTGCAACCCGGCTTCCGTAGCGCTTTGTTTAACTTGGCCCTGCTCTACTCTCAGTCGCAACGTGAACTGGATGCTCTCCCGGTGCTTGAGGAGCTGCTGCGTTACCACCCAGAGCACGTCAAAGGCCTCATCCTCAAGGGAGACATCCTCATGAACCACCGCAAGGATACGCGTGGCGCCAAGGCCTGTTTTGAACGCATTTTGAACATGGACCCCAGCAACGTGCAGGCCAAGCATAACCTCTGCGTGGTATACTTTGAAGAACGGGAGCTCCAGCGTGCCGAGCACTGTCTGGTGGAGACGCTCGCTATGGCCCCGCAGGAAGAGTACATCCAACAGCACCTCGCCATCGTACGCAACAAAATGGCCGCCATGAGCGCCGCGGGCCAGCCGATTGCACCGACAGAGGGTGGTAGTGCATCAGACAAGCAGCAAGAGCAACAACCACAGGTCAAACAGGAGGAGGAGGAAGGGCAGGGAGTTGCCTCAGGAGCAGGGGAGGGGGCCAGGAAAGAGAACAATTTGAGGAAATCCTCCCCCAAAGAAAGCGTCAGCAGACAGGGCCACGGCCAATCAAAGAAGCTGGATGCGGGCCAGCCTGACAAGCGGACTAAGAGCAAATCCACAAAAGAGATTAAAGATATAGAAAAGAAAAGGGCAGCTGCCTTGAAGAGACTGGAGGAGATTGAACGCATATTAAGCAGCGATTAGCCTTGTTTATCAACCACCACACTATTTTTATATGTAACTAGTTAAAGTGCAAGAACGAGACTCCTGTTTTTTTTTTATATATAATTGAGCCCTTGATTATGCATGTTTTGTGGTGCTTTTGTTTGATTGTTTTGTCTTTTTTTATATTGTGTGGTATACCTCCTTTTTCCACAGCTTTAATTATGTAAAGCTGTTCAGCTGAAAAGGGAAACCAGGTGTGCACTCACAACATGCGCTGAAAAAGCACAAAATTAGGTACTTTTTTTTTCTAAAGAATCTCTACTAAAAAAATCATATTTTACCATATTGTTTATTTATGATTGTCTATTTTTGAGTCACTGGATTAGTTTTTGTCACTTTCATGTTTTAATTTACCATACCACTGGCAAGTATTACTCATAATCACAAAATAAAATATTGGTAATATCAGCCAGACCATTTTATAGCAGGGCCTCTGGGTGGTCCGTCACATGGCTGTTGTAATTTAGCTCAGCAGACCATTCTCCCTCTTTGCGTGACTTCACTGCACTTCCTCCAATTCTCTGCTGCTGTTTTTCATGTGTCATTATTGCTGTTGCGTTTTTTTTTATTTATAGTTTTGTCACCAAATGGTGCCAGGGTTTAATTATATCCTCTGACATAATCTCATTCTGAATCAGGGTCACCTCCCTCCTCCAGCCCACTTTTTTCAGGCTTCTGGGTTTTTTCCGTATGGCTTGCATACAGTTTGGGCTCTTGCTGATTTCACAGACTTTTTCCATTTTCATGCTTTTTCTTTGGAGTTTTTTCTTCTTTTTTTACGGTTTTCACAGCTTTTCACTCTGTTTCTTGTTCTCCCCACAAAGATCTTACCATAACATTATAATCAGGCTATAAGCAGAAAAAAACGTTTGAAACCTTAAAGGAATAATTCACCCAACACTAAACATCTGTCATCATTTACTAACCCTCATGTCATTCAAAACCTGTATGAATTACTTCTGTTGAACTTAAGACATTTTTTATTCTAATGTACTGTTATGCATGATGCAAAAGTGTCATATGACTTCTGTGCTACATGATAGCTTTGTTCAACTAACAGAATCTAATTTAAGTTGTTACTCATTGAAAATCTTGACTTAAGCTCACTAATTACTCGTTATTATGGACCTGATCTTTTCATTGAGTTAGTCAAGCTAGTTCTCTGAATGATTCGTTTTTGAATCAGTATGATTCACTGATTCCGCAATCCATTTGCAGCTGTTAATAACTTGCTGGAGAGGCAGATTTTCTATGAATGACTTTCATTTTGGTGTTTTCCTCATACAAAGTTACCATATGACTTCAAAAGACAAATATGGCACATATGGACCATAAAACTACAATGTTGCTTTTTTAAACTCTAGATTCAATACAATTGCTTTGACAGGAATGAACAATACAGTTCTTAATAATGTCTTTTATATGTGTTTGGAGTGACATGTGGGTGAGTAAATCATGAACGAATTGTCATTTTTGGGTGAGCTGGCCATTTAATATGGTGAACATCACAGCGTAGGCCATACTTTTTTGTGTGTTCTTTTAGATTTTGTATGTGGAAGGAATCGATCATTTATTTTCCTATGCCAAGATTATACGTCCATGTGTTACTTCTGTATTTTAATGTGCTGCAGATATTCATATTCAGATATTCATGTTGCGCTTACAGTTGAGTTTGGTATATTGTTTCCTGTGAAGCCGAAACAATCATGTGCTCTCGCTGGAATGCTGTTGCCATTTTACTGTTTACTTTGAAGGCAGACCCTGAAATATCTTCCTCTATCTCCTCTGACCTTTCTGAAGATCTTAACAGGAAAAAAAAAGGTACCTGAGAGCTCACCGATCTGTCAAGGCAGAATCCTCAATGCATGTGGGAGTGCATTTACATATATTCAACAACACTAGCATATTAACACTAATGTGGGGCACATGTGGGGTGTTATCTTGTTATTTTGTAATAAAGCCACTTTAAGTAGCAAAACCATCGCCTTTATCTGATTAAGTAGTGGACTCATGAAGTTCACAGTATTATTGGCTTCACCACGATGTTCACTTGTAAAACTTGAGCGAGAAACCTGAATCACTACACTTGTTTGCTTTCTTTTGGCAACATCTATGCATCTGAATCTTTTTTTTTTTTTAATTGTCAGTTTGATAGTTTATAGGGACAGATTTACATGGCTGTATCATAATAATCTTCAAATATATAGTGTTGGGAGTTTACCTCTTTCTAAGAGGTTCATTTCTCAGTAAATCATCTCTCTCAACTCTCATTCAGCTCTGTTATATGCCATATTTCAAGTTTCCCTCAGCTCAGCTCGAATCTTAATGATGTTTTAGGACTCTTTCCTCTCATGTTTACTCATGCTTCACCCCAAATCCAATTTGTTACATCTTGATTTATGGTATTTTGTATTTGGGCTAATGTTTTGTCTTATGAATGGTGGTGGGGACCTAAGGTTTTCCAATAAAAATGACTTGCTTCACATTACAAACGTCTCATAAATGCCACTTTTTATGCAATCTGGCGATTACAAACAAGCTTTGAGTCGCCAGCACAGAGACATCAATTTTCGATCTGCAAAATCCACATGGTCCAAGATAACTCACTCGCACCTTTGACTCGTGTGCTGCCCAAAGGCTGTAACTGTCATTTTTTCTTGTTGTCAAGGCCTCAGGTTTCAGCCTCGAGCTTGTGTTGCAATAGCGCTCGCTGTAATGTGATATGTGCGTAATGAAGCGCGCTGCAAACAAGTGGCACTTTGTTGTATTTGTTGAACAGTTTGGCATGACATTAATCTTGGTAATTAACAAAGCTTTGTGTAACCCATTAACCCGAGCTGCCAGATTTTTTTTTATGGAAATAGGCTTATACTAAGAGTGGAAGGGCCCATAACTAGAATTTGTTTAAAAACAGTGAGTTCTGTCGCAAACTTAATTATACGCAGTATCTGGCAGGCCGAGGAGACTAAACCACAGGAACTTGAGCTTTAAATGGTCTTCAGAGCTCCCAGTTCAAGAAACTAGATTGTCATCACATTGACATTTGATCACACAAGATGTTTAATATGATTATGCTTTTAGTCCATGTGAGAGCACGATTTATATTATTGGATTAAAGGCTCAATGACTCTTTTGTAGCAGTAATGCCTGATTACATTTTAAATGGCCATGTCTGTGGTTTGGGAATTCATGAACTGGTCCATGCTCTATGGAGGGGGAATGGAAATTAGCTGTTTGAGGTGATATACCATGGAAAACGGTCAGGCCAAGTCCTTGATGAGTGTTGTTGAGAATTTGCGCTTTTATAAAACCTGCACACACAGTGTTTACTGTAATTAACGTGTTATTTTTTTAGCTCATTATTATCTGCGGGTCATTGGCTGACCTAATTTGGGAGGCCATTCGGCTGCAACCCGGCTTCCGCAGCGCTTTGTTTAACTTGGCCCTGCTCTACTCTCAGTCGCAACGTGAACTGGATGCTCTCCCGGTGCTTGAGGAGCTGCTGCGTTACCACCCAGAGCACGTCAAAGGCCTCATCCTCAAGGGAGACATCCTCATGAACCACCGCAAGGATACGCGTGGCGCCAAGGCCTGTTTTGAACGCATTTTGAACATGGACCCCAGCAACGTGCAGGCCAAGCATAACCTCTGCGTGGTATACTTTGAAGAACGGGAGCTCCAGCGTGCCGAGCACTGTCTGGTGGAGACGCTCGCTATGGCCCCGCAGGAAGAGTACATCCAACAGCACCTCGCCATCGTACGCAACAAAATGGCCGCCATGAGCGCCGCGGGCCAGCCGATTGCACCGACAGAGGGTGGTAGTGCATCAGACAAGCAGCAAGAGCAACAACCACAGGTCAAACAGGAGGAGGAGGAAGGGCAGGGAGTTGCCTCAGGAGCAGGGGAGGGGGCCAGGAAAGAGAACAATTTGAGGAAATCCTCCCCCAAAGAAAGCGTCAGCAGCCAGGGCCACGGCCAATCAAAGAAGCTGGATGCAGGCCAGCCTGACAAGCGGACTAAGAGCAAATCCACAAAAGAGATTAAAGATATAGAAAAGAAAAGGGCAGCTGCCTTGAAGAGACTGGAGGAGATTGAACGCATATTAAGCAGCGATTAACCTTGTTTATCAACCACCACACTATTTTTATATGTAACTAGTTAAAGTGCAAGAACGAGACTCCTGTTTTTTTTTTATATATAATTGAGCCCTTGATTATGCATGTTTTGTGGTTTTTTTATCTACAACTCTCTCTCTCTCTCTCTCTCTCTCTCTATATATATATATATATGCAATGGTAACACAGATTAGGGAACACATGAAGGGATGTAGAATATGGTCATTGCAGAATAAGGCACTAATATGTGCTTTATAAGTAAGGAATAATTGACAATGGGCCATTGAATTATTAGAAAATAATGCACACCCGAGGTGTAACAGCCACGAACTCGGGTGTGCATTATTTTGTAATAATTTAACGGAGTCAATTATTCCGCTTATACAATAATTGCCACCTCAAGACATTCTTCAGATGTTGTATTTCAAGACATTCATCAAGTTTTTATCTTTAAAACGATCTTGTGAGTAGGATTAATTTCTTACGCATCTCATCCAATGCCTGCGTTGCTAATTCCAAAATGACATTTTAGACCTAGTAACGGAGGCTTGAGCTGTTGATGGCACACTAATGCAGTTAATAATGAAGTTATTAGAGAAAGAGATAACAAGCATGTGTGAATTACCTGAGTCTGTGTCTCTCAACAGAGTTTGGCAGCAGTGTCTCTAATAATAGCGAAACTGTAAGTTCATCTGCTCCAACAACAGCGCCGTTATTACCTTACTAGTGAGAAATGTCATAATGCTTTTAAGTTGCTAATCTGTTTTACTGATAAAATTGTCAGAGTAGTGTTAACAACACGTTTCTGTGTGCATGTATGTTTCCGTGTGCGAGTGTATGTCTGTACTGTGTGTGTGTTTGTAAGGGAGAGAGAGCGGGAGAAAGGGCGTATGTGCTTTCTGTGCATAATAAAATTAAATTTTGTGGCAAAAACATGGAAATAATTTGTCGTTTGTATCCGATTATTTACTATATTTATTTGCTTGATTAGTGTCGTTGTGGGATTTGGTTCTTTTGCTGTAAGGACTTTTGAAATAACTGAAATCATTTGTGAAGTGATATAGACATGCAATGCGGTCAAGACCTGCCTGGAACTACTTTAGCCATGCGTTTCCCTGAAAATAATTGCACACTTTAGAACGTTTGTCAGCCAATCAGATTCAAGCATTCAAAACCCCAGTAGTACAAGTACTAAAAAACAGCCAATATGCTAGTAATATGCATGCTAATAAGCACCTACTTAATAGTGAATAGTGTTCCCTAGTGTTACCAAAACAATATCAAAATTTTATAATTGTATATCATAAAATATATGCATTTTTATAACTAGTTATACATTAAAGTATTAAGCATTAATATTAAAAAATAAAATGAATATTCATGTATGTGTGTATATATGTGCACATTAAGATTAGTATAGATAAATATACTTTAGCTTGCAGTACAACTGCACGTGCACATTTGATCAAATAAAATGGGAATAAAAATACTTTCAGTGAAGCAGATTGACTGAATAGCTGGATCGTGTCACTGTCAATAGAAGATTAGTTGTCTTTACAAATTAATCTTCCCTGGGATGAGAACGTGAAAGGCATTATGTGAACATGGTTTGTGAGCATGTCATCTTGTGATGATGAACCACCTATACCCCAGGGGCACCAATGTCCTCAAAGTTGGGAGTGATCCTGCTATTTTTATGCTTACGACACCAGTCCAACTGCATAACCTATTCAGTCACAACTTGCTTTTATGTATTACTTTTTCTAATGTGTTTCTTGCTACTTGGTCATCTTGTTCTGTTTCTTAGTTTCTCACAAATGTCAGTTAGACAATGTGAGCATATGAATCAGAGTTAAATTAAATACTTCACACATGCGTCAGCTCAAATGAGTCACAGCCTTTGTATTCAGAATAATTAGATATGGTTGAGTAGTGTTCCTCTTTTTCAAATAGGAAGTATGCTGGCAAGCACAGGTTTATCAGGCCCCCCAAGGCACATTGTATAGTGTTTAGAGTCACTGATTGAATATTTAAGGAAAAATTGTGTTGTTTAACAGATGTATTATTAGATCATTAAGAACAAGAATTGCTTAAACTGAAAAATTGTTTACATTTCCAATAGCTAATGAAAAACAAAAAAATGTGAAAAACCAACACGTGAAAGCAGAATCCATCTCGAAAGTGAGGTTAAGTTTTGTAAAGGCGACGCATGCTCATCTCTGTGGAATGAGTGTATGTGAGTCAAGACATGGCGAATGTAAATCGTTATCTACAGGAGTTTCCATATGTTTTTAATGAGAACAAATGTGTCTGGGTCTGATCTGTGAGACCTCTTATATTTCATTTTTGTTAGTGTGTAAATGGTTTTATTTTACAAAACAGAAATGTTTTATGAGAGGATGTTTTAAGAGGGCTTTATATGGAAATAAAAGACATTTGTTTACTTAAAATATATTTTTGAACAGAGGAAGTCTGTATTCGTCTGCCAATAAGTTGTAAACCACCATACTTCTAATGGCAGATGCAATGTGACACTTTGGAACCATGGGAATGAGACACATAATCAGTTCTTGATTATTTTATCCAGTCCCCTTAGCAAATTATTATACAGGGTTAGGGACTGAAAATTTGTAATCATTAAAAATCTTTAAATATATTTAGTTTTTTGCTATTGTAGGTTAAAATTTGATCACCTTCATGCTAGTAAAAGCAAAATAGGAGTTTTGTAACAGAGCTTGCGGGTAAGCTTTCTATCACAGACACCACTAACTTGGCATCATGGCTTATTTCATTTTAAAAAAAAAAAAAAAAAAAATGCATATTGTCTGTCTTTACTTGTCACTCTGCCTTACCACCTTTGTACCAGAAATAATAAACGAATGGCATACTTGCTAAGAACACATTTATTGCCTTTGAAAGAAGTATCATGTTTTGAAAATGTGTCATTTTAATAGTAATGATATAAACACATTTGCACTACATTCCTTTCAGTTCTGTGGGAACATTCAGATCTGTTTTTAATCGTGCGATGAAGCTTAGGTCATGTGGTTTTTATTTGTAGTCATTCAAAATGTTAAACTAATAGTTCACCTGAAAATGAACATTCTGTCATTATTTACTCACCCTCATTTTACTTTTGCTTATGAAAAACAATAGATATTTTTGAAGTCCTCTGAAGTCATAGTTTTTTTTTATGTGAGATTTGTGATTTAAGTCATACTATTAATGCATGTACAATATTTTGTGGCCTTTTTGGCAAATTTCATTATTTTGAATCCAAAATACAGTACGTTCTATACGCAATTGGTGCAGAACTGATAAGATTCTAGTGAGGGTGTTCGTCCAAAATTTTACAAAACATTGATTTGTCAACATAAAATCACCAATATTTTTTACCTATCCATGTAAATGTCAGCCCTCGCGGCTGTGCTTTATGGGAGCTTCCATTCGCTTCAGTTGATTCATCACTGTATATACAGTAGTAAAATATGTGGTCATTTGGGAAAGAAAAAAAAAGATACATTTTGTATTCAGGAAGGACCCATTAATTTGATCAATGTTAATTGTGATAAATGAAATCGCTTGTTGTATTCCTCAATTGTAAGTCGCTTTGGATACAAGCATCTGCTACATGAATAAATTCAAATGTTTTTTGAGCAGCAAATGAGCATGATTTCTGAATAATTGTAATAATATTTCACAATATTACTGTATTTTAATCAAATAAATGCAGCCTTGGCGAGCAAAAGAGACATTTTTCAAAAACATTAAAAATCAGACTGTCCCTAAGCTTTTGAACCATGCTGTAAGCTACAGAAAACATGGAACACTCCCTTTAGGACACTGAAAAACAACTGACAAATGATAAGTTAAAGGCTTAATCGTGAAGCCATTGTCTTGCTGAAGTTAGCGTCATTTGCCGAGGAGCCGCGATGGCGATTTCCTGCATTTGATCTGGAAGTGGCTATTTTAAGACTGAGTGGTCACTGGTCCTCTCACATAAACAGTGATGCAGAATCCTCAGCCAGAACAATTGTGGGAATTCCCAGGGTATATGCAGACAGTCTTGGCTCATAGTGCTTCCCTGCTGGATTTGACTTCTCAGCTGTACAACAGCTGGACATGAGCAATCAGCAACAGGAAGCTGCTCGGCGGCTACTGAAACTGAGGTGCTGAAGTATTGAATTTAACCCTGACCTCAAGATTAAGCGTTAAAGCCTTGAGTGCTCACAGTCCATCAACTCTCACTTGCTTGCATATGGAGTTATGATTAATCACAGGTCAGTACCTCTGTATCTTATCACTTGAAGATAACACTGTACTCCCAGGCTTCCAGGGAAATCCTGCCATGTGATGGATCTAGATTGTTTAATCTTGAAGATATATCAGTCTGGATCAACTGCCTCAGAACATTCAGGTGAACAATAGACTAGACTAGACTAGCAACCCAGTTTTATCACATTTTAAGACTTCACTGTGAATAAACAAAACTTGAAAAATTAATGCTGAAATGTAACATATGCATATGCATAGGCTGTCGTCAAACATGTTTCCTTGAGCACTTCCACTGTCTGCGACTGGTCAGTCAAACAGATGGCCCCACCCCAAACTCACACCATTGGTTGTGCCAGCTGTTGTCAAGTAGATCTGGATACTCAAACAAACTGTAATGTTCTGATAGCACCTAAGACACTATTTTTACACATCTTTTGGGGGAATCGGACTAAAAATGGTTTACTTGTAGTTGTCTCCACTTGTTAAGCTATAAGATAAAGTATTTTAACATTGAAAAAAAAAAGACACCAGCTTGAAAGATGTCGAACGTTTGGTGCTCTGTGCCCTATTTTGCTATGTAAACCTCTCTTTTGTTTAAGCAGAAAGTCAAAATCTCATATGACCTGGCTTAAGCGATTTCACAGACTGGTGCTATACATAGCGTGTTAACTGATGTTTTATTTATTTTTTTATAAATCCCTGGAATGTCATGAGTTTGTGATGAATCTGAGATACAAACAGCAGAGAAATGTGACGCATATTTGAAGAAATACTCCGGGTTAAATTAAGTTCTATGGAAGGCATTTATGACATGCTGTCAATTATGACAAAAAATAAGTTGGATTTGTACCTCTGTCTGTAAAAGCAAGTAAAATACATTTACATTAATGCACTTACAGTTGAAGTCTATGGGGCAAGGCAATACCTGAAATGTTATAGCATAAAGTATGTATTTTTTAAGCACTTATATAAATTTCTCTTTCCAAAATGTTGTAAAACTGTCTAAAGTAGAGTTTGTTCCATGTAAACTTTACCCCTTTACCTTGTGCATATTGAGTGTATTTTTTTTAAAGTTCAGAAATGTCCTCCTATCCCACCTTAATATGCCGATATAATATTAATACACTACCATTCAAAAGATTGGGATTGGTAAAAGACTGTTATGCTCACCAAGGCTGCATGTACTTGATCAAAATACAGTAAAAACTGTAATATTGTGAAATCCATCCATTCTCCTGCCACTTATCTGGGACCAGACTGCTGTGGTAGCAGAGCCACCCATACGTCCTTTTCCCCCAATAATGCCTCTAGCATGTCTTAGTTCTACTTCTGGTTATCTTCCCAGTTGGACATGCCAAGAACACCTCCACCAGGAGGAATCCTCAGTAGATGCCCAGACCAACTCAACTGGCTCCTTTTTGAGCAGCAGCTCTACTCAATTTCTCCTGGATGTTAGAGCTTCTAACCTTGTCCCTCAGGATCAGCCCAGACACCCTGCAGAGAAAACTCACTCCAGCCTCTTGTACATTTCTGTCATTACCCAATGTTTGTGACCATAGGTGAGGACAGATGGTCCATATAATGAATTGGAAATTGAGAGCTTTGCCTCCTTGGATCACCACCTGAAGGGTTTGGGTGCCTCATTGACCCTGTCCAGAGCATTAGCTCCTGGTAGAGTAAATTGGTCCCAGGTGAGAGGCCAGACAAAGTGGGATCCAATAGATCCATCCCCTAAACATTATTCCAGAGGGAGAGACTTTGCCTGGATGAGGGATACTGACAGGAGAAGAGGGAGGGGCCGTGCAGACAGGACCATGGTTGTTAATATTGTCAATTATTATTACAATTTAAAATAACTAATGTTGAAAAAACAAAATCTGATTATCTGACCGATGGTGATGGGGCAGTGTTTGGGAAATCTGTTTTAAAACAGTCAGTGTTTTTGCTGGTACATTTGGTGATGCTAGTGCTGCAAAATTACACACTTCACCCTTTGTGGTTATACTTTCAAAACGGTGTGTATTTCAGTATTTTTGATCTCTATTCTGGTGCTATGCCATTCCCCATAGACCTCTGTAGTAAGTGGCTTATTGTGAATTTTTTGTTTGTTTTTACAAACTGAAGCACGAGTCACAATGATTTTCTGTGGAGCTTTTGAACTCAGCCTGAACTTCCTTTAAAATGTATAACCGTTACATCATGTATTACTTTCTATTTAATATGTTTGTATATCACTGTTTCATGATGCGGATTTGTGTATTACTTAACTTGAATAAGTTTCAAATTCATTCATTCATTTCAAAGAAGAGGCGCTCTATTAAATGAGTGGATTTTTTTTTATTCGATTAACAAATCATCAGCCTGTTTTTTGACTAATTATATTTTGACTGAGTATCTTATTGTTACCAACCTGAATGCACTGTGCATGTGACTGCGTCAAACCATACACATTTGTTAGCATGTGGACTAAATGACCTCTCTCACATTCATTGTATGAAAATGCAAAAATGTGAGGGCCTTGTCGAACTCTGCAAAGTATTATTTTCCCACGAGGACCTGATTTACCCAAGAATCTGGGAACATTTTTCACAAGGACAAACTGTGCTGGGGAAAAAAGGTCATGTGGGGTAAACAAGCTTGGGGTGTGTCTTCAGTGAACAAGGACACACCCCATGTTCTTAAAATTTCATGATTTGTGAGCTATGTAAACACTTTGATACTCTTGAGAAAGCACCTCTTAAATGGTGCAAGCAAATGAGCACCTTTTATTAGCTTATTTTTAAAACTTCAGTCAGTGCTTGTCCTATTGCTAATGGTAATCTACTTGGGACGCTTTTGATTTAATCAAAGGCGGTGTTTAGCCACACTATTATGTCATAAAGTGGTGCATTCCACAACCTGTCCTTCTGACAGATTGGCTTCAGTATAAGCTGTTTTTAGACTAACAAGAAAGTTTTGAGTTCTGAAACTTACAGGATGTTTTTATAGTACAATGACCTCTTGTATGTCAAAAGATCAAGGGAATTTTGATTTCTCAGTTAATGACCCCTTTAACACAACACACTCAACATGTTTCTCTGCCATGATCATTATGAAATCTGATTAGGCTGACGTGTCTCGACATATCAAACAGATTCTTAACTGTTACTACTGGTATTTTTAGCTTAATTACATGTAAGCTGTCACACAAGAAACCTGGTTATTGGATTATTATGGGCTTTTCAGCTTAAATTAAACAGTAAAACAATTATGAAACTGCAGAAATGTAAATGATAAAAATATTAAACCACTGTTCTGGCCAACATATATTATTTTATTGTATAAAATTACAATATTTAAAACAGGTGACAACTTTCCCCAACCTAAATTCCTTTTATTCAGACAGTACAGCGTGGCAATGGCAAGGTCATTGGTTTGATTCCCAGGGAATGCATAAACTGTTCATAGTATATGCACTGTAAGTCGCTTTGGATAAAAGTGTCTGCTAAATGCATAAATGTGAATGTAGTTCTGATGAAACACTCATTTAGGAATGTTAACCACATGGTCTGTCTTTTTTATTTTAATTTTTTTTTTTTTTTTTGAAGAATTTAGAAAGTGTGTGTTTTTTTTTTTAATTAGCATGTTCTGGATTCTGTACCTTATGAAGTATTATTCTGGTGTGCGTTCGTTTTTTTTTTATACAACCTGCCCTGACCTGACATTAATATAAAATCTGCCTTCATTATATACTTGATTCTTGTCTGTATGCCAGTGTAGCTTTATTTGTTTTCTTATTACCAAACAGCTATTAAATACTATGAACAAACAGCTATTAAATAATTTAAAACTGTTTTGAACTAGATATTTGAAACCGACATATAAAACCACTGCTAGAGAAAACAAATGTGTAATTTGACTTTTATATAATATAACACAGAAATGTCCTTGTAACAATTAGCCCCAACTCACTCTATTCCCATAGTGGTGCTTTGAGAGAGAAAATAAGACATAAAAAAAAATAATTATTTCAATTGGGGTACAGGGAAACCAAAACAGGCCACTGTTGCCAGGTAAATACAAGCTCCATACCTGTGAAAACTGCATTCCTGAAGCTCCTGAATAAGACAGGAGCAATTTAACATGAGCTTGCTATATCTAAAATAAGATGCAGTCAGGCGTCGTCAAAGAGGTCAGGGGTGAGGAGCCACCCGACAGCCCTTGTCTGTTTGAAGATGTTAGAAAGATCCTGCAGACAGTTGGGTGAAAGGAAATCAAAGTGACCTGCTTTACTCTCAGATACTGAACTATTTTCAAGCGAGGAGGAAAAAGAAGAGCAAGATAAAGACTGTAAAAATTATTTTTCGAAGTTGGATTTGAAGATTACTGTAGTATATAGAAGTTTAATTCAATGTGTACTTGACATTTCTTCATAATTAATTGTGAAATTTACTAGCAATTTCTGAGTGAAAATTGTTTCTCCACCATTTTTTTGTTATTGTGGAACAGAAAAAAAAATGTATGAATGAAGCAGCATGAACGTTCTGCTAAACATCTGTTTTTGTGCTCCATGGAAAGAAAGAAAGTCCTACATGAGGGTGAGTAATTGCGATTAGAATTTTAATTTATGGATAAAGTGTCCCTTTAAGTACTCATTTATATATACGGGCCAAGACTGAGGAGGAGCACCCAAATAAACTGTTGCATAAACAGCATAAAGTTGTGTTACTTTGGTTACAATTAAACTGCTGCTATACTCTCTTAATAGTGGAAGTGTTACTAAAAAATTTACGCTCAACCGGCTAACGTATGTACATTTGAATCCACTCATTATACAGTATGTTCATATTCATTATATGTCCCACTATTTTAACATGGCTGACAACATATGGAATGTAAACTAACTTTAAAAGCCATCTGGTTGTTAAAGGGGTCATATGATGCGATTTCAAGTTTTCCTTTCTCTTTGGAGTGTTACAAGCTGTTCATGAATAAATAAGATCCCTGAAGTTGCAAAGACTAAAGTCTCAAAACCAAAGAGATATTCTTTATCAAAGTTAAGACTCTGCCACACCCCCCTAAAACGGCTCGTTCTAACACGCGAGGGACTTTGTAGAAAACGAAGCGTTTGAGAGAGGCGGGGCATAGAGGACCTACAATAATGTACAGTATTTGAAAAATAATGTGTTTTTTGAACATTAAAGCATGTCAACATATTCTGTTACACCAAATACACAAAATAATGATCTTTAAAAAAGCATCATATGACCCGTTTAAGCAAACTATCCTTACAGCTATAATTCAGGAACTATAAAAAGGGAAAATTGTTCACCACATATTGTGAAACATCAAGAGCCTTGCAAGCTGTCTCTGTCCCAACACTGCAAATATATGATATTCTGTCTTGCACAGATTAAAGATAATTAGCAAAAACACCCAAAAGACTTAAATGGCCTCTTCAGAGCTTACTGTATTCCATTAAGACTGCTCCCGCTTGGTGGCTGGGCAAAAATAAACAAATTGGTTTTCCACTAATATTGTGCATTTGATATCGGCTTCATGTGATTTCATTCCACAGACAAGCGGGCACCGAAAAGACTGGAGAGAAGGCATTTATGAATGTTCTCTCGTTGACATTTCAATTTACTTAACTATTGTCTGGCAGGCTGGAGAGGTTTTGAAAGTCTACTCTTATTATTTACTCTGTAATACTCTTACAAACGGACAGTATTATTCATGTCATGGTGAGTTAATAATGACAGTTAAAACAATCAAATAATTCTAAATGTGTTCTTTGAAGACCAGTAATCGGTAAGGGCTTTGCAGGAGTTGTTCAGTATAAAGGAGACTGGGGAGTGTTGAAACATGCTGTTTGTTTGTGCTACACTCTTAAAAATAAAGGTGCTTCATGATGCCATAGAAGAACCTTTTTGTTTAAATGGTTCCATAAAGAACCTTTCTGTTTCAAAAAAGGTTCTTTCGTGGCGAACGAAGGTTCTTCAGATTATAAAAAGGTAAGAAAGAGAAAGAACCTTTGACTGAATGGTTCTTTGTGGAACCAAAAATGGTTCTTCTATGGCATCGCTGTGAAGAACCTTTTGAAGCACCTTAATTTTTGTGTAATTTGTGAGTGTATGTGTCTCAAACAAACTACTACTTATCCACTAACTAACTTAAGAGTACAAAGAGTGCCATTCTCACTACCTACCCACTACTAATAGAAAACATGGATATCAGTTTAAAATTTGTGCATGATTTATTGTGTTAATCATATTTACTTTGTTTCTAAACCATCTTTTTGCCAAACATCCATCACATTCTAATTTATTGAGATGCACCCGTATAAAAGTATACTTTTAAGTATGCTTTAAGTATAACGGTAGTAAACTTTGAGTACACAACTAGTTTACATCTATGTTTTAAAAAAATGCTACAAGTGTTTAATTAGTAAACTATAATTAATAGTCTTTGTTCAGCTTTTTGTTCAAAATGTTGTTTATTTCTTCTCGGAGCACAAGTATAGCTCAAATATATTTTGACTTTTTCTAAGTATAAGTCAAGTATACTTAAGTGTCATTTTAAGTATATTTCTGAGAAGTACATAAAGCCCATGTCTGAGAAGTACATAAAAAGTAGGCTGAAAGTATACTTTCATATTTTTTAGCTTAAAAGAAGTATACTAATAGCACACTTGTATAAACTTATTTTTCGTAAGGGACCCCTCACCTAATCCAACAACTGTTTCACTTTAAGCCATTCTGATGATACAAAATGACAAATAACATCTGATCAGATACATACAATGTAATCACTGTGTGCGTGTTTGTGTGTTAGTCAGTCGCACGATTGCGTCATATGTAGGGTTTAAGTGCAAAAAATCCAGAATATGTTCATATTTGGATTATGAAATTATTTAAATATGTATATTCATTTCATCCCGTAGCTCATTTCTAATCGGTCACAACTGGTCTTACCTGGTGTTGAATTTCCAGAAATGTTTCTTTCCCAGATCTCAGGAGTTCACAGCTAAATGTATCAATTTTATCGCAGATGCCTCTCCTAAATTAAAGAAATAAAAATGCTATCTTCAGAAATAAGAATTAAAAACAAATTAGCTAATTGTTGACACAGGCTACAGAAAGAATAAAGAGCCATAAAATGTGGATGGCAAAGCTCAGACAATTTTACAATTTTAAGATATCTGTTTTTGCAGAAGAACATTTGAGAGCAGACAAAATACTCAATTTCATCTCATTTCTGTATTGGAGAACCAACTGAGATCTTAAAGGAATTTCATTTGTGTGTGTGTGTGT
>NW_015558570.1:613405-622992 GCF_001515605.1 Sinocyclocheilus anshuiensis | reverse complement strand
TGGTGTGTGGGGTGTGGGGGGGGGGGGGTCTGCATGTTTTGCTGCCCGAGATCATGAAGATTAGGGCTGATATAGTAACTGAATGTCAGAGGATCATAACTCAGTTTTAAGTGCAGTTGTTTGCTTTTTAAAGTGAGCACTTCCACAGCAATACAGATCTGTCAGAGAGAGAGTTCAGTGTCCTTGTGTTTTTGTTTATTTCATCGTTCTACATTGAAAGCCAAATTTCTACATCGGATCTTCTTAGCGATTGACTTGAGGGCTTTCTAGTGCTGCTGCTGTAGTGTGGGTAAACAGTGCTTAATATCTAACAGGAGATACATCTGCTATGTAAATGCATGTTGAGTTCAAGCAAGTTAAAATCCTTAAGGGTGACTGGCCTGAGGCTTCGGCTCCCACATGTTGTTGTGCTGCATATGAACACAGTTTTAACAGTGCTAACACTGGAAACTAAGTCAATTTTCTGTCAGGTGAGATCATTAGCTTAAAGGTGACATATCATGAAAATCTGACTTTTTCAGGTTTTAAGTGCTATAATCAGGTCCCCGGTGCATCTACCAACCAAGGAAAAGTGAAAAAGATTAACCCAGTCACTTTCTTTTGGTAAGCCTTTTTCTGCAAGCATCTGAAAAAACGAGCGCGTCAGATTTCGCTCTCTTGGTGACGAGGCAAAGGGATCTCATTATAATATTACCGCCCCTTCATCTGTAAATTTCCACCCACAGCGCCGTCATCGCAAGCGACAATGGTGTACCAGTTCTAATACCATGGCGAAAGTTTAAGCAAAACATGCTAACTGTTCTGTCTTTGGCTGCACAGATGAGCACAGAACACTATTTCGAGTCCCAGCCTCAGAGGAGACAAGAGAGCCGTGGATTTATTGATTTATTTACTGTATATTGCTGCTGCCACACAGATCTAAAATAAACATCCGATTTATTTTCCAGCTGTTTACCTTCACAGACATAACCAACTGTTTTAGTAACTTATGTGTGTTTTTAACGTAAACTTGTGTGTGAATGAGAACTTAGTTTAGTACTCACATGCTGTGACAGCCGCTTTCTCTCCATGTGCTTCGGATGTGTGCACTCAGAAAACCATATATCAGAAGTGTAAACTCTAATATTGTTTAAAACGCGTAAACTAATATTGTTTAAAACGCATGATTTCAGCGCGATAAACATTATAATCAGAACCAAAACAGATGTTTTTAGCAGGTCCGAGCTGTAATGGTGGGGAGCAGCAGCTCATTTGCATTTAAAGAGACAGGCCCGAAAAACAGGATGTTTCTGCTTCCAATCAAAATAGGCATTTTCAAAATGATATAATAAATGATCTGGGGAGTATTTTGAGCTGAAACTTCACAGACACATTCTGGGAACACCTGAGACTTATATTACATATTGTAAAATGGGCCATAATATGCCTCCTTTAAAGATCAAAAAGACACTTGCCTCTGCATGAAGGGCTGTAAAGGTGTTATTGCTTGTCGGCCACAAAAGTTTTTTTGCATACCATTATTAGAGTTTCTCAGGCATGTAGTGCAGCTGGTGCGAAGTTGCTACATAATTACGTTTGTGACAAAGTTCACTGAACCTGTCATATTTTATGGTTATTTTACTTTAGTGCTGAAAGGGAATTCCATTTTTATAGTTATTCTTTCTGCACTGAAATTAACACTATTAGACACATATATGTGTAATCAAATGCCTTAGCACTACAAAGATGAAGTACTGCCAAACCTGTAAAGATTTTAAATGCTTCAGCATAGGTTTAATACAAGAAATTGAAGCCCGCCAAGGGGATATAATTCATGAGTTATGTTCATTAAAGAGAAATGTCAATTATTCTATCCATGGGCAGCATTTGATAATCAGGGTTTATAAGGTTTTGTTTCTCTAATACTAATGAAAAAACGTTTAAAATACTGATGAAAAGTAACTTGTGCATTGTGTGTGATTACTCCGATTCCCATGAAACCCCTGTTTAAAATACCACAAGTGGCACTGCCATTCAAAGTGTGGGTTGCAACTTTTTAACAAAATAGTATCTTTGATAATTAAATTTCACAATTATTTGCTTCAATTCTACTCACCTTCCTGTTTCATGTTTCAGTAAAATCATGTTTTGATGCCATTTCCCTGTTAAATACAAAAAGGATGACAATCAAAATGTCAAAGCTGCTTTTTTCATGCTGCTAAAATTCATGATGATCAATAGCTGTCACCCTGACATTTTTGATGAATATTTCTATATATATTATTTCACACTTAAAAAAAAAAAATCACATATATAAATTATTAAAATATGTAATAATATTACAATATTTAAATATTAAATTTATAAAGATTAAATGCCTTTGAAAGACATCGCTTATTCTCATCAAGGCTACATTTATCAAAAAAAAAATATTATTACAATTTAAAAGAAATGTTTTGTATCATATTTTAACATATGTTAAAATGCTATTTATTCCTGTGATGCAAATCTGAATTTTCAGCAGTCATTACTCCAGTGTTGTATTATTGTATTATTATTATTATATTGTATACATGTATGTATGTATTATTATTATCAATGTAAAAAAAACAGTTTACTTGTAGTGTATATACTGTGTTTTTACAAGGCTGTTTCAAATATAACATGATATGAAAATATTTTAATATGTATCATGAACTGTTTTATTTTATTTACTTTTTAAGTTTATTTATATAGCACATTTCATACACAATGGTAATTCAGAATGCTTTACATAAAAAGGAATTAAAATAATCATAAAAATAATCACAACAATAGAAGCAAAGGATAAAAAATTTAAATGTTTAAAAAATTATTTAAATGCATAGATGTGTTTTGATGAGTCTAGAATCTAGATTTATGTGGCTACTGGTTTAGCACATCTGATCTATTCTGGTAGCTGGTTCCAACTGCGGGTAGCATAACAGCTATATTTATAGACTTGCACAATATATATTATGTTCTAGTTTAAAAAATATAAAAAAATACATTAAAATGCTTTAATTTCCTTATGAACAACTCTGATATCCTTACTTCCTGATATGATAATCACAGGAAACTGCAGCCTTTCCTTGTAGCTCAGAAAACAAAAACATAAAAGTTCAAAATTTGAATTGAAAACCATAAAAGCTGCACAGCATTACCAATACTACTCAAGCAGCCTACTTTCTGGACAATCTAGGATATATTTTGGCCTCGGATATTCATGCATTTTGCAGAAAAGATTTTAGTTTTTTTTTTTTTTATCTGTCAGTAGTTGGAAGTACTCATATAAGGACGATAATTGAATACTAACCTGTTGCATTCTGCTTATGGCAAATAGTTTAAAATATTAGTCAGACATGCATGAAGATGATAGGAAAAGATAGGAAGATCACACTTGCAAGTGCATGTGTTAGGGTGCGGTAGAAAGCAAAGGATTTAACAAACCCACTAAATGCCAATCAAGAGTGCAATGTATTACTTTAACTTGGCAATACAAATATTGACAATCGAGTTTCACAAAAATAGGTGCAACAGCCTGGGAGAACTTTGTCGGCATGCCTTTTCAGTTTTGCTCATAGCTGTTTTCCCCTTTTTATCATGAAAGACTGGGCACGGGACTGAGTGGGTGAGCTGCTCTGTTATTAAATTTAATAAGAAATTATGTTTCTCAGGGATTATCTACAATAGCTGTTTCACAAATTTATGCTGGCATTAATGCCCACTTTGCCAAATCCACACCTCAAAAACAATTGAACAGATCTAAGGCACATGTGAATTGCCTTGTTCCTCGCTTAGAAGCAATTTGCTGTTGTGGTTTGATTCAAAAGAAAAAAGACTGTTTAAAGATTTTTGTCTACAACGGGAACTAATCACTTTAGCACTACATTTCAATGATGCCTTATTCTTCAAATATGTGGTTTAAGTGGAACATTTTACGCAGACCTCATACCATGCAAATTTACTGAGCGAAGGTAATGACTGGACCATTAAATTTAGGAAAGAAGGTATCAGATGTCTGTTGTTAAAACCACCTGCAATACCACGTGAATGAGATTCACACAAAATGCAACATATCTGTGAATTCTATAATATATGTCTCCCAAGATACATAAGCCTCGACCTGGTTACATATTTGATATATTGCATTAAGATAAGGTTGATAAAGGAAGCATCTGAGTGAAACCATGCCATTAATGTCCTTTTTTTTTATCATTACTTGTCATTACTCATCTGTTGCTTCCTCATACATGAGATAAATGTTCCACTTTTAATGCTAGTGATTCTTCATTTCGACAGTCTGGCAGTTTGGATAAACTTTAAGAGTCGTGTTCACTGGGTTTCTCCTTATTTAATTAAACGCTTATTCTAGTCATATGCTTAAGTTTGTATCCCCTGCTCTCTATGTGTCACACTGACTGTGGACACACTATAAAATTCTAAGTACTGTATTTTGACGGCCGACCAAGAGTTAATGATTAAAAAGTTCAGGCGAACTTTCGAATCGTTTTCTTTAAGTAACGTAAGTGCTAAAGAGCAATGCTCTGGCATGAAGTAACGTTAACCCTTGAGAATTAACAGCAGTTATGTTGAAGTTAACAGGATACATATAAGACCTGTTAATGATAAATAATTGTTCCGTCAGAGGAAATACTGGGTAGGTATTGAAGAAATGATTTATGAGGACGGATGCGGGAAATTAGGGATGCAGCACATGTGAGACGTTACGTTTCAAACTCTCTAACGTAATTCTTCTTAGAGGTAACATATGTGCGCTATGGTAGTGTCTGCTTTGTGTGTAGAAAAGTTCTCACGCAGTATTCAACAGGTGGGTAAATATGTTCTTACCTTCGTTGTAAAATCGTTGAATCCGGATGTTTAATAACCGCTAGTAATTTGCATAAAACACGCTCACACCAAGTCCGTTTACTCGCTTTGGCGCTCAGCCAATCATAACCAGTTACGATCGTATTTCAAATTCCTTATTTTATATTAAATGAATTCTAAATTCTAAAATTATACATATATATAATTGTATATAACATATTTATATATAATTTATTGCAAAATGTATTATTAGGTGCACCAGTGCATCATAGATCATTGATGATTCATATATCAACAGATATTATGCATAAATGGTAAACTATTACAATTGTTTCAGATGATATTTAAATTTATTTGTTGTTTTGGTTTAAGAGTCTAATATGAATATTTATGCATATGATATATTTTAAAAAATCAGCCATAAATTGATATATCAAGATAAATCTGCTAGGAAGACACAACAATAATTTGGTCCTTATTGTTTAATTAAAAAATTGCACTTGCTGTATCCCACATGACATCATATATGTATTAAATGGATGTCTTTTAAGTAATTTCTGAAAATCTCCAGGGAAAGATGTCTTTGTATACGAGAATATGCTTTAGACATGCAGCCAAACCCTCAAGGTTATCAAGTTACTCTTTTGAAATGATTCAATGGAATGGTGTGAAAAGAATCAGCATTTCAAACAGCAGCAAACAATATGAACACACAACAGTTCTCATTTTGATAAAAGAAAACACCTCTATTTACACACCCTTTATCCTCCTGAGAATCAATGCTTGGGGTTAATGAATTTTGAAATAAATTTCAAAATCTCAGCAAAGTGGCTGATTTTTGAGGAACCTAATGCATTTTACAATGTGACACACCAAACTACACAGATAATTTAATTGAATTTTGAATTGCATTATCTATTTTTCCTGCATACTTTTTAAAAGTGACTACTAAACACAAAAGATTCAGTTATTCAGAGCTTCTGTGTGATAAATGCATCATCCTGGCCTGCCCCGAAATCAGCTTCATCACCCTTTTAGGCGCTCTATTTTGCTTGAACTTCTTCTTGGGAAGCCTTTCAGGCCACCATGGTACGACGCCAGTTGTATCTGCTGGCAAAATTACTGGCAAAACAACCTTTAGGATTGCAGTCAGCATAGCAGCCAAGAAGCGAGCAACTGATCATCGCAACATGACTCATAGTCATAGTTACGGCATTTATCTTTATCAGACAAATCTCAGGTTACTCATCTCGGCTGAATCGTCGAGGTCTCGTTTTTAATCTGAATGTCATTGAACTGGTGTAAATCTTCCCGGTCTTTATCCAATCCTTTTGAGCCACGACACCAGCTCTCCTCGGGGAGCCCGTGAGAAACGCGGTGGCGTTCGAATGCCGGGCGTGTCCACCTGCGCCCCGTGAGGTGACGCTTCGCGGCTGGGGACCCCTGAGGTGAACCCGAGCCTTTTCCCTCTGACTCATTAGACCTCTCCTCTCTTCTGTCACGCCTACGCGGCAGTCTCATCTCTCCCTCCGTCCCATCTCTGCTTTGGAGTGGGACGCCTCGTCCTGAGACAGATCCCCCCTTTTTTTGCTCCTTCGTTGCTTACCGAGGGGCCACGGAGATCTCCATTACAGCCTCCTGCCCAGAGACGCGGCTATTGGGAGGCGGCGGAGAAGGACTTTCACAGGAGTATTACAGAACAGCGTCGGGCTCTGATAAGCCTCCGGTTACGGCCTCCAGGGACCCGACTCGTCCGTCTTCGCTCCCCACCTGGGGGCGAGCGCTTTCTCTCGCGGCTGCAGAAAGGGCTTTGTAAAAGGGCAAAAAGCGCGCAACACAATTCTATTCCTAGAGGCTTTTAGTAACCCTAAACCACATGACCTGTGACTAAGGTCCTGTGCCGATTCCCACCGCTGAGAAAAAACACGCACAATTTAAATTCATAAAGACCTTTGTCACACATTCAAAAGCCCTTTTTTTTTTGTTGTTAATGTACGTACTGTCACAGGAGAGGCTGGCATTCAGGGGGACAGGCTTATAGTGTCATCTGCCTGGGCTCTCAACCAGCGTACCAACCCACACAAACGGCGCTAATGCGATGTGAGGGGGCCGCCGAGAAGGGCAGAGGCGACCGAGCCGTAGACTGTTATGCAAAAACGCTTCCATTTTTATCTTTATTATGCATTCTGCAGTCTGGGTTCAAGATTCAAGAGACGGCAGAGTTTATTGTAGCACTATGAAGTGCCTGCATATTTGCGCAGCGGGAGGCTGCTGCCCACACAAGCACGGCAGGGAGACATGGCTGTCCATATATCCTTAACTTTCACAAATAAACAAGATCAAATTACGTTTTGACGCTACTTCTAACTAAACCCTTAAACCGCCATTGTGTTTAACAATGGTTTTTTCTTCCGTAATTCTTTTTTAGTGAGCAATATTACTGAGTTAACAAGAAAGTATTACCCTACAGGGGTGTTTAAATGGCCTGGAGAATTTATGCACAGCAGGTTTACATTAGGCACCACCAAATACACCACAGCATGTGAGATGGCTGATGGTAAAACAGCTAAAATGCCTCGTCCTTCTTGTTAGCTCAGAGTTGGGCCTAACTTTTACAACTCCCTGATGGTATAGTATAGTGCATTTTCACTCCACAGGCTTGCATTTGGGTCCATAAACAGACTCTAACCAATTGACTCTTCGCAAGGAGTTTGATTGACAGGCAGTCTGACCAATCATAATGCTGAATCTGCCATTTTGTCTGACAAACAAACCAGACAGGAGAGTAGATTAACGTCGTGGACTTGAACTTGAAAAATGGTGTGAATTGATGGCTTTCCGCTTTCCACAAGATACCTTCTGATGTTCATTCGTATTTATTTCATGCTATATAACTAGTAAAGAGGAAGAGATGTTCGGTTCATGTGCTGCTTGCCTTAAACTGAGGCACTACAGCGATCTGTCTCGACACATTAAAGAGCCACAAAACGGTACTTATTGTTTGAATTTCTTTCAAAATGACTAAATTTGAGAGCTGAGACTTATCTGTTTCATACCAAAAGTAACCTGCTCTGTCTTGTTTGTCGGCGTGCTGTCAGTGTCCTCTTTGCTCTGCAATGTATTTTTCACTGCGTGAGAACATGATGCGTGGCGTGAGAGCGCCATGGCTTGTCGGACATAGCAACAGTAACTAAGGGGGGCGGGTCTTTGCGAAGGGTCAACTGGGGCATTAAAATGCTACACAAGTAAAAGCACTTAAAGGGATAGTTTGCCTAAATATTAATATTCACCCTTATGTCATTCTTAACCAGTGTGTCCACTGTTTTTGTCCATACATAAATTCAGTGGGACCCAAAACAAAATCAGGTTTCCATTGACATGAGGGTGAGTAAATGATGACAGAACTTTCATTTTTGGATGAACTATCTGTAACCCCAGTAACGATACCCGCTATATTAAAGCTGGGGCCTGGGTAAGTATTTGTTTCACTGTTATGATTAACTTTAACAGTCAAATATATTTCTCTTCCTTCCAGCAGCAATAAAGACGATAGAATCCAATACTGGTCGAATTAGGTTTTGTTTATATATTTAAATAACCCAATGAAGTTAGTAAAGCAATGTGAAAGGATAATAAAACTGTGTAAACAACTTTTTTCAATGTCAAATCAAATCCTTTAAAAGAAGGGACAATATGGAATAACCCAAACTTCTATTTTCACAAGTGTTAAACACACGTTAGGGAATTAAATTGGAAAATGTACAAATTTACAACTCAATAACAAAATCTTTCAATTTGGGATTTAACCCAATGAAATGCTCTCTATATTCAGTAACAAAACAGTGGGCCCACTTTCCTGCTATCACTCACACACCCACCCTACGTTGCAGGCCTGAGGTTTTTTTTTTCCCAGAACGCGACGGGTCCCGCGGTATGATGAAACGTCGTGGCTTTGGCTCGCGTGAGCGGCTAGCGGCTCTCCCACACGGCAACAGAGGAACTCCGGGCTTTTCCGGTCACCCGGAGCGCTGTCTGTTTCTCCTTCTCTGCATTGAATGTCGATCCGGTTCGTGCTAGTCACCACACAAGCACATGGAATGAACGATACATACACATGAAAACGCTGAAATGAAACTGAATAAACAAATAATAAAAATAAAACACACACATTATAATGTAAATAAACATATTAGTATCAAACCATAATTTAGCATCTTTTTATTCTCACCGGGCTACACCCTCCCCCTTTTAAATGTTTGAGGTCCCCGTCAAACTTTCGGGATCTTACAAGTGTTTAATTCTTTTTTTCTTAGGTTCTCTACTGCATTTACGGCAAGTAGCAAGAGGGTGGCACCAACCAGTGTTACAATTACTTCTCTTACCCTCTGAAACAAAACTACAGTGCACTGGCATACCATGTGTAATAGTATATATTGGGCGGTTTGTAGCTTTACCCAACTCATCATAACTGAGTTTAATTACAGGCTTTATTTCTCTTTTAGACCTAATTTCTCTAGAAGGCTCCAGACCATTTGGACTCTTTTCACTGTCAGTTTCTTCAGGAAAAGGTAAGGTCTTCCCTTCTACCACTGGAGGGTTAGGTTTTTCAACTTCTCGCGTTGTTTCATTGACAAGTCCTTCCCTTCTCAGATTACCATCAATCTTCTTCTGCCCAGGATTTTCAACAGAATGTGTTACTTTTTCCTCACTGTTGTCACAGCTCTTGAATGATTCACCCTCTACAGGAATGGACACTCTTT
>NW_015558570.1:587230-613084 GCF_001515605.1 Sinocyclocheilus anshuiensis | reverse complement strand
ATATATAACTATATACATACACATGAAAACACTGAAATGAAACTGAATAAACAAATAATAAAAATAAAACACACACATTATAATGTAAATAAACATATTAGTATCAAACCATAATTTAGCATCTTTTTATTCTCACCGGGCTACACCCTCCCCCTTCTAAATGTTTGAGGTCCCCATCAAACTTTCGGGATCTTACAAGTGTTTAATTCTTTTTTTCTTAGGTTCTCTACTGCATTTACGGCAAGTAGCAAGAGGGTGGCACCAACCAGTGTTACAATTACTTCTCTTACCCTCTGAAACAAAACTACAGTGCACTGGCATACCATGTGTAATAGTATATATATTGGGTGGTTTGTAGCTTTACCCAACTCATCATAACTGAGTTTAATTACAGGCTTTATTTCTCTTTTAGACCTAATTTCTCTAGAAGGCTCCAGACCATTTGGACTCTTTTCACTGTCAGTTTCTTCAGGAAAAGGTAAGGTCTTCCCTTCTACCACTGGAGGGTTAGGTTTTTCAACTTCTCGCGTTGTTTCATTGACAAGTCCTTCCCTTCTCAGATTACCATCAATCTTCTTCTGCCCAGGATTTTCAACAGAATGTGTTACTTTTTCCTCACTGTTGTCACAGCTCTTGAATGATTCACCCTCTACAGGAATGGACACTCTTAGCAGTGGTCTTATCTACTCCTAGATGTCCAGTTTCATCATGCAGGGACTGTAAGACCATGGACCGATACTTCTGCGGTAAAACAAGCTGACGACACTCTTCGTGTTGTTGTCGCTGTACCACCCGGAATAATAGTCCTCTCCTTACTATGAGTTTGGACCCCTCTTTCTGTAGTAGGTGTAGTTCAGGATCTTTGTCTCTGGACAATGCTACCAACTGCCCTTTTGACACAGCATGTCTTACTCGAGAAATAGCAGGGTCTTCTTCCTGAGCTTTTATTAAGTCATGGGTACTCAAATGCTCAAGAGAACCATAGTCTAGTCTGGTGGGAAATGCATAGCATTCAGGTATGACTTCAGGGGACACTCCCAGCATCTCTACACACTTTTGGGTATTCATTGTTTTGCAAAGGGCTTTGATACCAGAGGGTGATATTTCTTGCCAATATTGTTCTTCTGTAGTGGCAAAGAAATTGCGCGACAGAGCATCAGCATCAATGTTGTTTTTTCCAGGTTTATACTGTACGTTGAAGTTGTATGTGGACAGCGCAGCTAACCACCTGTGACCAGCGGCATTGAATTTTGCAGTGGTAAGTATGTAAGTAAGTGGGTTGTTGTCTGTTCTAACTGTAAATCGTGCACCATACAAGTAGTCATGAAATTTGTCTACCACTGCCCACTTCAGTGCTAAAAATTCAAGTTGGTGGACAGGGTAACGCTGTTCAGAGGGCTTCAACTTGCGGCTGGCAAATGCTACGGGCCTTAACCCTTCTGGGTTCTCCTGGTTTAAAACGGCTCCTAACCCATTCTGGCTGGCGTCTACATGCAGAATGTAGGGCTCGGTTGGATCCGCAAATGCCAACACAGGTGCGTTAGTAAGACACTGGATGATCTTCTGGAATGCCTCCGTACATTCTTTCGTCCACCTGTCCCCAAAAGCTTCAGACTCCTTGAAGTACATCCTTTCGTTCTTTGTAGCTTTCTTACTATGTTGAGTAGGCAGATATCCCTTGGTAAGTTCAGTAAGGGGTCTGACTATGGCGGAGTAATTAGCTATGAAGTGCCTGTAGTACCCACAGAATCCCAAGAATGATCTAAGGGATTTCACATCAGTGGGTTGCTTCCATTTGGTCACAGCTTCAACCTTAGCTGGGTCGGTGGCAATACCCTTCTCGGAGATTATATGCCCCACATATTTTACCCGAGGTTGACAGAATTGGCACTTGTCAAGTGAGACTTTTAATCCACTTTCTTCTAGTCTATCGAGGACTTTTAACAGACGTTCCTCATGTTCTTCTAGTGTTTTGCCGAACACTATGAGATCGTCCAAGTACACAAGTACTTCCAGCAGATTCATGTCCCCTACGGCCTTCTCCATTAATCTCTGGAATGTAGCAGGGGCTCCAGAGATTCCTTGCGGCATCCTCTCAAACTGATAGAACCCAAGCGGGCATATGAACGCGGTCTTGTCCTCGTCTTCATCAGCCATATTGATCTGATAATATCCACTCCGTATGTCTAAAACGGAGAACCACCTGCTGCCCGTAAGACAGTCTAAAGCCTCGTCAATCCGCGGAACTGTATACTGATCAGGGATTGTTCTTGAATTTAGGGTTCTATAGTCGATACACATACGCACCGTGCCATTCTTCTTCCTAGCCACCACAATGGGGGAAGCATATGGACTCCTGGACTCTTTGATGATTCCAGTAGCCAACAACTCATGAAGATTAGCACTCAGGATCCATGGCTCCGATCCATCAGCAGGTAATACATCAAGAGGGAGTCTCTCTGCCTGCACTTTCTCTCGACATTCACAGAGCACTATCAGAGACTGTGACTCTTGGCTAAACATCCGTCCTCTTACCCTGACTCTTCCGAGGGCTTTGAATGAATGCATAGTTTCTTCAATTTTAGAAACATCTGTTTCTTCTGGAATTCCACTCACAATGATGGCATAATCTGGGTCTATGCCTTCACCTCGGCACCAACTTTTCAAATCAGGGACTGAGAAAGAGGTCCGAAAATGAGCCATAGCTAGAGCTGAGCCACTTAAACTGTTACTTTGTACTATACAATTTAAAATGTGTTTTTTTCTTCTTCTACTTACTATGGATGCTGCTGAAATAATAAGGGAAATTGATCCCAGCGGTGCCTCCAATTTATGTAACCCCAGTAACGATACCCACTATATTAAAGCTGGGGCCTGGGTAAGTATTGGTTTCACTGTTATGATTAACTTTAACAGTCAAATATAATATTTCTCTTCCTTCCAGCAGCAATAAAGAATCAGCCACCGCATCTTCTGAGCCTTTTTGTTCTCGGACTTCCATTTTGGATGTCTTTGGCTTCTGAAGATTTACTGGCATTGTGCGAACAATGTCTACTCCAGCAGATTCTTTACAGAGCTGGGCTAACCTCTGGAACATACTGGCATTGGTACCGATGAGTAATGGAACCTGTTTGGGTCCATGAGGCTCTGGGCACACTAATGCCAATACACTGATGGATTGCTGCACCCCTGTCAACTTCTCCGGAAATTGCAGCTCTACTTCCACATAGCCACGATAAGGGAAACTGGCTCACTCAAGCCCCATACTGCTAGTCCAGAAATGGGTTGAATCGTGGGTTGCTTCCATTTGGTCACAGCTTCAACCTTAGCTGGATCGGTGGCAATACCCTTCTCGGAGATTATATGCCCCACATATTTTACCCGAGGTTGACAGAATTGGCACTTGTCAAGTGAGACTTTTAATCCACTTTCTTCTAGTCTATCGAGGACTTTTAACAGACGTTCCTCATGTTCTTCTAGTGTTTTGCCGAACACTATGAGATCGTCCAAGTACACAAGTACTTCCAGCAGATTCATGTCCCCTACGGCCTTCTCCATTAATCTCTGGAATGTAGCAGGGGCTCCAGAGATTCCTTGCGGCATCCTCTCAAACTGATAGAACCCAAGCGGGCATATGAACGCGGTCTTGTCCTCGTCTTCATCAGCCATATTGATCTGATAATATCCACTCCGTATGTCTAAAACGGAGAACCACCTGCTGCCCGTAAGAGAGTCTAAAGCCTCGTCAATCCGCGGAACTGTATACTGATCAGGGATTGTTCTTGAATTTAGGGTTCTATAGTCGATACACATACGCACCGTGCCATTCTTCTTCCTAGCCACCACAATGGGGGAAGCATATGGACTCCTGGACTCTTTGATGATTCCAGTAGCCAACAACTCATGAAGATGGCGGCGTATATCATCGATGTCGGCAGGGGCAAGCCTACGGGATCTCTCTCGAAATGGGGTGTTGTCACTCAGGCGAATGTGGTGTTCCACTCCTTTAGCAGATCCCACATCCCATTCATGGAGTGAAAAGACATTCGGCCTCTCCGACAGTTTTTGGGATAATCTATCCTTCCAATATTTTGGAATCGGTGAATCTCCAAAATTAAACAAGCATGGATCTATAGGTGATCCTCTTGCTGAATTGTCTTTCTCCACACTAGTAGCAACTTCAGTGGTGTATCCATGTGCCACTACTGAACCCACAGGAATACAAACTTCTTTCTGTGATACATTCCTTAGAAGCACAGGAAATCGGTTCACTTGCATGGCTGACGAGGGAATAATAGTAGGCTTTACTAGAACCTCAGCAGGACTAGATGGTTGATATGGTTGATCTACAACTAAGATACACTTGTCAATGGACTGCATCACCTTGACTTTGCAAGACTCACTTCTCTCACTTCTTGGTGGAATACTGAGTGGACCTGGACCTGACCATTGAATTTCAGCCACCGCATCTTCTGATCCTTTTTGTTCTCGGACTTCCATTTTGGATGTCTTTGGCTTCTGAAGATTTACTGGCATTGTGCGAACAATGTCTACTCCAGCAGATTCTTTACACAGCTGGGCTAACCTCTGGAACATACTGCCATTGGTACCGATGAGTAATGGAACCTGTTTTGAGGCTCGAGGCTCTGGGCACACTAATGCCAATACACTGATGGATTGCTGCACCCCTGTCAACTTCTTTGCAGCTCTCAGCTCTACTTCCACATAGCCACGATAAGGGAAACTGGCTCACTCAAGCCCCATACTGCTAGTCCAGAAATGGGTTGAATCGGAGTATCAGTCAGGAATTTATTGTACCATTCCTCAAAGATAATGGTTACTACAGATCCACTGTCCAGCAAAGCTTGACAAGGTGTTCCATTTACCTTCACCGGAATAACCGAAGATGGTCCCACTAGTCCTTCAGGGATACTTGTGGTTGGTTTGACTTGAACTGCGCTTCTTTTCACAGAACAGTTGTATTCCTCTACAGGAGCCTCCTCATTCCTCTGTTTTCCTTTAGCTTTTCGCAGAGATTGAATGAGTTTCTTAATCACTTTATTCTCATTTACAGGGGCGCTGCATTTTGAAGCAATGTGTCCGTCACCCCCACATCTATAGCAGAAGTAATCTTCTGAGCTTTTAGAAGATCCAGATACTTTTGATCGGGTGAACTGCACTGGACATGCTTGGTTACCCTTTGGAGCCATTTCTTTCTCTACTTTAGGTGTTGGTTGTGCAGCCAGCCCTTTCACTTGCTGTCTAAGTTTTTTCACTTCTTTCTTCAGAGCTTGTACTTTATAACTTTCATCATTGAACTCTGATGCTTGCTGGCTTTTCTGTTTCTTTTCAGAAATCGCATCATCCTTTGACTTAACTGTTAACTCTGCCACCATAGTTTGTAAGTCCTTGATCTCAGTTGCAAGCTCTTGAAAGGATGAGTCTTAGGAATTCTCACTTCCAATTTGCACTTGACGAACGGTTGGATTAGCCTTTCGTCTTTCAGCTTCTCTTACCTCCTCTTCCCGAATCTCATGTAGCAGATCTAGGAAATCAGGTGGGTTTTCCTTTCGTTCCCTTAGGCGTAACTGAAGCAGCATGATGTCAGCCTGGATTGCTCCTCTGATGAGTTGCTCCAGACGTGCTTTTCCAGCCAACTGGGCAGGTAGGCCTCCTTTTTGTACAACTCTAATCAAGATTTTCTCAATTCTCCTCAGGAAATCCGACAAGCATTCTCCATGACGTTGCCGTAATGCTCTGAACTTGAAATACAGATCTTCGCCGGACTCTGAGCTTCCAAAAGCACTTTCAATAGCTGCAAGATACTCTCTTGGAGATGCTTCTGAGTTTGTAAACCTTACCGCTTGGATAATCTCCAAGGCTGGTCCTCGCAAACTCTCCACTATCCTTAATTTCTTTTCTTTTTCGGAACGAGGATGTCTTTGGCTTCTGAAGATTTACTGGCATTGTGCGAACAATGTCTACTCCAGCAGATTCTTTACACAGCTGGGCTAACCTCTGGAACATACTGCCATTGGTACCGATGAGTAATGGAACCTGTTTGGGTCCATGAGGCTCTGGGCACACTAATGCCAATACACTGATGGATTGCTGCACCCCTGTCAACTTCTCCGGAAATTGCAGCTCTACTTCCACATAGCCACGATAAGGGAAACTGGCTCACTCAAGCCCCATACTGCTAGTCCAGAAATGGGTTGAATCGGAGTATCAGTCAGGAATTTATTGTACCATTCCTCAAAGATAATGGTTACTACAGATCCACTGTCCAGCAAAGCTTGACAAGGTGTTCCATTTACCTTCACCGGAATAACCGAAGATGGTCCCACTAGTCCTTCAGGGATACTTGTGGTTGGTTTGACTTGAACTGCGCTTCTTTTCACAGAACAGTTGTATTCCTCTACAGGAGCCTCCTCATTCCTCTGTTTTCCTTTAGCTTTTCGCAGAGATTGAATGAGTTTCTTAATCACTTTAGTCTCATTTACAGGGGCTCTGCATTTTGAAGCAATGTGTCCGTCACCCCCACACCTATAGCAGAAGTAATCTTCTGAGATTTTAGAAGATCCAGATACTTTTGATCGGGTGAACTGCACTGGACATGCTTGGTTACCCTTTGGAGCCATTTCTTTCTCTACTTTAGGTGTTGGTTGTGCAGCCAGCCCTTTCACATGCTGTCTAAGTTTTTTCACTTATTTCTTCAGAGCTTAGATGACGGATTCACTCTAGATATACGGGATTATCGTGTAGAATATCCTTTTCTTTTGGACTAACGTAATACGCAATCTGCCTCCTCTCCTCTCTCTCTCTCCGCTCTCCTTTCCCGCCACGCCCCTCTCATCCTCCGCCTCGTGATGCGTACAAGCCTTCACCTCGGCACCAACTTTTCAAATCAGGGACTGAGAAAGAGGTCCGAAAATGAGCCATAGCTAGAGCTGAGCCACTTAAACTGTTACTTTGTACTATACAATTTAAAATGTGTTTTTTTCTTCTTCTTACTATGGATGCTGCTGAAATAATAAGGGAAATTGATCCCAGCGGTGCCTCCAATTTATGTAACCCCAGTAACGATAACCGCTATATTCAAGCTGGGGCCTGGGTAAGTATTTGTTTCACTGTTATGATTAACTTTAACAGTCAAATATATTTCTCTTCCTTCCAGCAGCAATAAAGATGATAGAATCCAATACTGGTCGTATGAGGTTTTGTTTATATATTTAAATAACCCAATGAAGTTAGTAAAGCAATGTGAAAGGATAATAAAACTGTGTAAACAACTTTTTTCAATGTCAAATCAAATCCTTTAAAAGAAGGGACAATATGGAATAACCCAAACTTCTATTTTCACAAGTGTTAAACACACGTTAGGGAATTAAATTGGAAAATGTACAAATTTACAACTCAATAACAAAATCTTACAATTTGGGATTTAACCCAATGAAATACTTTCTATATTCAGTAACAAAACAGTGGGCCCACTTTCCTGCTATCACTCACACACCCACCCTACTTTGCAGGCCTGAGGGTTTTTTTTCCCCAGAACGCGACGGGTGCTGCGGTATGATGAAACGTAGTGGCTTTGGCTCGCGTGAGCGGCTAGCGGCTCTCCCACGCGGCAACAGAGGAACTCCGGGCTTTTCTGGTCACCCGGAGCGCTATCTGTTTCTCCTTCTTTGCGTTGAATGTCGATCGGGTTCGTGCTAGTCACCACACAAGCACATGGAATGAACGTGCAAAGTGTAATCAGTGCTAAATATAACCAATACTTGCTAAATAAAGTTCTTATTAGCAAAATACAAATCACTCATTACGGATTCACTCTAGATATACGTGATTATCGTGTAGAATATCCTTTTCTTTCGGACTAACGTAATACGCAATCTCCCTCCTCCCCTCTCTCTCTCTCCGCTCTCCCTCTCCGCTCTCCTTTCCCGCCACGCCCCTCTCATCCTCCACCTCGTGATGCGTACATTAAATAAAATTATATATAAATATAACTATATACATACACATGAAAACACTGAAATGAAACTGAATAAACAAATAATAAAAATAAAACACACACATTATAATGTAAATAAACATATTAGTATCAAACCATAATTTAGCATCGTTTTATTCTCACCGGGCTACATATCCTTTTAAGAACATTCATATGACATCAGTTGTGTTTTTGAATATGTTCTTTAGGTAACTTTTCAGTTTTTGTGTTTTTTACATTTTCCTGTGGAGCTTGATCATACTGACATTTAAATGAAACACAGAATACTGAAGTACTAAATGCTGTGTTAAAATTTTGACATTATGGATATTCCTGGTAATAGCTTTTGTAAAAAGCCTCACAATAATTACATTCCAATTGTACTGTTTCATTTAACAGGAAAGAGAATGGTTTAATGAAATGAAATTTGAACCCTTAACCAGCCTACTCAGTATCTGTGATTGTGGCATGCTGTTTCCAAGTAAATGGAAAGAAAAGCTGTTTGAACCCATCAAATAACAACAAACAACTTCACACACTCTTAAAGGAACAATTCAAAAAATAAATAAAAAATGAACATTCTTATTTCCTCACCCTCATGTTGTTAAAAACAGGACCGCATTAACCATTGGGCTAGGCGGGGCTGAAGCCCCGGGGCCCGGACAAGGAGGGGGCCGTGATTAGCTGTGGAGTAGATTGACAGGTCATCGGTAGCGCCGATTGCCAAAGCCCCGCCCCTCACATATTAGCGCTATTATTTAGTGGAGCTTTTCCATATATTCCATGCATTACCTTTAGAGATTAAAACGTCACGTTTGAATTTGGTTTACCAATCAAATGCCTGTATTCTATATTTTTACTTTTGAACGACCCCTGCAGCACGTATCAATCAGGTGATCGCTGCAATGTCTGTGTTCTCCTCTCTTCACTTCGTTCTGGCATAATGTGGAAATGGTCATGCAAAGAACAGACTTCGATAAGTAAAAATGTAAACTATTCTAAAAAGAAAGTGAGAGAGGGGCTATTCTAAAAAAACTGAAGTCATGGGGGCCCAGCAACTGTTGGGTTACCAGTATTGTTCCAAATATATGAAGAGTTTATTTGCAAAAACGGATGACTCAGTTTATTAAAATGTACAAAACTCATGTTTTTTTATTATGTTATCATGTTTTTATTGTCTTTTATTGTGTTAGTTAGCTGTATTTGTTTTGTTATTTTTTAACTTAATCAAAATAACCCATCTGCAATTTGATCGAGAATAATTGGAATGCACAATGAAAAAACGTCATTTTTGAAAATTGTTAAAAATTGAGTTCTGTTTTTGCAAATGAACTCTTCATTTATTTTTACATTCAACAGCAGAAGGAAACTCATACAGGTTTAGAACAACAACAGACCTTTAATTTTTGGGTGAGCTATTCCTCTTAAGCAGCTTAATTTAGCTGCTATTAAAATGTATGTCAATAATGTTAATCAAACATTAGAAAGAAAATCACTCACTGTCCTTGACCGAATCACTTTTGTAAAATAAATAAGAATGAATGTATATTGAATGTATACAGTGAAGACTATTCAGTTTATTTGTACAAGTATTTGATACAATATAATTTCTTATTCAGTGCTTTAAGTGTTTGAAGTAGGTCTATTTTTTGTAATTTGTGTCTGTTTACTTGTCTTAAGTATAATCTTGTTTTTACTTAGGCTAGTATTTTTTATTTTTATTTATTTTATTTTTTTAAATATTGAAATTGGTAACAAGAATTATAAAATTTCAAATGCATCAAAATTTTGATAGGATAAAAAATCCTATTTAAAGCTATATATATATATATATGTGTGTGTGTGTGTGTGTGTGTGTAATAGGGGGCCCTGCAGTAAGTCATAGCCCCGGGGCCCAGTAAGGTCTTAATGCAGCCCTGGTTGCAAACCCTCGTTTTTATTTCTTGTCTTCTGTGAGACACAAAAAAGGGGATTTTTGAAGAATATCCTGGTCACTTTCTTCAGTATAATAAAAGTGAATTTGATGTTGTAGACAGGGCTCTCCTCTTTCTCCTCTGCTTTTTCTTTTAGCCATCGAACCATTTGCAATTGCAGTTAGAAGAAATAAAGATATAGAAGGAATAACAATCGCCGGTTTTGAACACAAAATAGCTCTTTTTGCAGATGATGTTATATTGTTTTTAAAGAAGTTAGATATATCTATTCCAGCTCTACTTAATCTAATCGAGATATTTGGGAAAATATCAGGGTATCGGATTAATAATTCAAAATCTTCTATAATGATATTGAATGAGGAAGAAAGAAATAATCCTACAAATAACATTAACATGTTTAAAACATCCAGTGTCTTCACATATTTGGGTATTAAAATTGTCCCAAAGGTGGAGGATGTAGTTATAACAAATTATGAATCTGTTTTTGATAAAGTAGTAAAGTCAATTGAACGATGGACCTCACTACCCATCTCTGTAATAGGGAGAATAAATATACTAAAAATGAATATATTGCCTAAATTCTTATATTTATTTCAAAATATCCCTCTAGCACCTCCAAGCTCATTATTTTCTAGACTCAAGAAACTTGTTACTAAATTCATATGGAATAATAGAAGATCAAGACTTAGGCTATCCCTTTTATATCTGCCTTATGATAGAGGAGGACTTCATTGCCCTAATTTTCAATGGTATTATTTGGCAGCTCAATTAAGATTTATTATGTTTTTCATTTCATCTTCTGAAGACCCACCTACTTGGCTAGAATTAGAAAAAAAATCTATCATAAGTTTGTGTTAACATAGCATGTTAGTGTTGTTGAATTTTGTTATGTAAATATAAAAGCAATAAAAAAAAAAGTAAAAAAAAAAGTGAATTTGATATTGTGGAGCAATCAAAGCATCATAAATGTGGTCTATATGAATCAGTATCTATATTTCAAGTCTTTTGAAGTCATACAATATTTTCGTGTGAGAAAGTTTTAGTCTTTATTCACTCAGTCTCATGTGACTTGTAAAACATTGCAACCGGATCACTGATTGAGTGAGCTGAACTCGACTGCTTCAGAATGAATCTTTCAGGATTCAGAATGAACCGATTCACTGAAAAAACTCAAAAGTCTGTCTTGAATGACTGCTACTTCTCTCATGAGCTTTCATGAACTATAATGGATGTCAAAGGCATTCAGTCAATACTTCCTTCTGCAAAAAGAAAGTCATTTGGGTTTGGATGAGGGTGATGAGTGAACTGTCCTTTTAAATGCATCAGTACATTTTAAAAGGAAGTCAAAAGAAAAAAAAAAAAGTAAAATCAAACCCAGACAGCTCAACTGTCACTATCATGGTTTTATTAGTCGTAATGAGAAGCCCACCCAAGCCTCAGCGATGGTGGATAAATGTACTTTATTCACATCTCATACATATATTTGCATATATTCTTATAAAATACAGAATACCGTAGACTGTCACCCAGTCAATGACTGGGCCACAGTTCCTTGTTTACTTTTGGCACCCTGACTGGCTTCCTGACTAGCTGTGTTCTGCAGTCTTACAAATATGATGCAGGATCCAATTGCGGCAGTTGGGATGTGCCAAATCTGAAAAATCCTGGTATGGTTCCCTTGTACGTCCCTCTCATCTCAGCATCACAAAACAGAGCAACAGTGCCTTCCCAGTAGTTTCAGGGCAGTGGTGGGAATTTCACTGGCTGGCTCATGTGGTCTGTGGTTTGTGGTTTGTGTTTTGGGGGGGTCTTAGCTCACTTTTTCACAGTTTTCACAAACAAAACTCATACAACATGTAGGAATGTTCCACTTATGAAGATTTCTATGGTGCAGCTTATTTGTCACAATTACTTAATGACTCTTTACATGGAACCTTATCAGAGCACCAACAAAGACGCCAAAGGAAGCTTCATGAAGACAGACTGAGAACTTCTCCAGTTCACTGAGGTTCCTGAATCAATTCGAGTGTAAAAATGAATTTTGCATGTTTATCATCTGTGACCTCATGTTGTAACATTACCAGCGCTGCCCTGAACTACACTGAAATGGTCTGGAGCGGATTACAGGAGATCTGTGATGGAAAAAGCAAATACTTACACTGATATGCCCCACCGAGAGCTTCAGAATGACTCAGATTGTCGGACTAACTGCATGAAAATCGGTGGAACACTACAATGAGAGACATTTCGATTGCTGCCAATGTTAATACGAGGTTTTGTAAACATCCACCTTAACCAGGACAAGATAGTACTCACCAAATGTCAACTTCACATTACATACTGTATCTTAAAAAAAAAAACTGATGTGCTCTAATTAAGAAACGAAGACTGGGCAGACAACAGGTTATTCCCCACAACACAGGATATATATAGATCATTACAACCAGTTGGAGAAAGCAGGGTACAAATCAAATCACCTCTGAGTTTTGTCTCAAAATCATTAGCACTTATCTATCTATATGAGTCGTAGCTATCATAAATCAGTATGTACAGAAATGTAAGTGCAAACCATGTAAGACGTCAGATGTGAACATGCATAAATTGATTCGTACTCAGCAGGAGACCGAAGCCGGAACCTGATCGTGTTATGCTTTTCTTGGAAAGTCAACTGAAATGTCCTAGAGGAATTTTCTTGAATATAACTAGTGCAATATCATTATTATATATATATTTTTTCTGTAATAAATATATGGCTGGTTATCCAGAAAGAATCTTTACAGGGAGATCCATGCTATTAAAAGGCACAAAAATACAAGTAGAAGCATACATGTAGGTTTTATATTACGGTTACTTTGTACTGCTAGCGAGATCTTCCGACGGCGTCAAAGGACCACTGAATTTCTGTATTCAAACAAGTCGCTTTTCGTAGTGAGAGGTGTACCATTTTGTTTTTTATGTAATACTAGTTGAGTTCATTTTGACCCATATTTTAAGTCTGACAGATGCATCTCACTCTAGTACAGCAGAAAAATCAGATTTTAATTCTTAATTAAAATCTACCAACTATAAAACTCTCATGACCATTGACAAAAGCTGAGTCGTCTATAAAATTAGCAGCCACCAGGAATTTTCTTTGACTAAAGGACTTTAAAAACACTGAAACAGACTTTATAAAAAGCCATAATGTGAAACTAACTACATTAATCGCGGATGTACTGAAAAGACTTTAATATTTGATAAACAGCATTAAAAACAAGATTCACGTAACTGCGTCTAGCAGCTGAGAAGCTATATTGGTTCTTACAAGGTAGCGGCTAGTATGAACGTACGGAAATACATAAGCGTTTAAGGATTGCGGGATATGTTTTAAGGTTGAGACGATCGTGTATTCATCATCTCAATCGATATTTGTTGCCATGCAGGTGTCATGTCATATTCAGTAATAAATAAATTAAGTCCACACCACCAGTCTATAGTGACAACAAAAACGATTCACAAATCAGATGATACAATCTGAGAATGACTTTACTGATTCAAGCACTCAAAAAACTGAGAAGGCGTCTATCTGGACACCCAGACCAAAAGAAAGAGAGAGAACAAGGACGAAGAAAGAAAGAAGGAGATGGACCAGTGCAGCTGGAGGTAGTCAATTCTGCTTTAACTCCTTTTAGATAGCCATCTGCTCTCAAGCAACAATATGGCTGCCCTCCCTCTGAACTGCGGCTCCTGCGCTCGAAAAAATGCGCTTGGCTATTTGACATCTCCGGTTGAATCCAATGCCGTGTTGCTTTCATTCTGTTTTTCATCGAATTCCTCCTGCACAGTCTCCTTGCGGTCTCCAAGAGGAGAAGGAAGCTTTGAAGAGCATGAAGAGTGACTCTCAGAAGGAGCAACCTTATCTACCCCAAAGGGCTCAGCAGTGGTTGATAAGAGAGGGCATCAGTTCTCAAAGAGCAGTTTGTTGCGTTTCAGGCCAGTATGCGTCCTTCACAACTAGAAGTTCAGTAAGAGAATCTTTCGGAGGTGGTGCTTGTTTGTTCCTGTCCGTTGTGCCGTCTGAAGGAGTGGCTGAAATGTTGTAAATGAGAAACAAAATTATGGCTGCGGCCTCTGTGAAACTTTATTCATCGATAACAGTATGTGGTAAAGCAGGTTAAGTTAATACTTTATTTATTACAAGAACATTATTTACCTGCGTTGGTTAAGCTGGGGCTGGATTTACACTGCCATGATAATATTTAATCTGTTTCTGGAAAAGGAAAACAGGAAGTTGGTGTTAATTGGTGTGTTGAAACATCTGAATAGGCAGGACAAAAATAGACCTCAAAAATGTTTGGACACTTAATAAAGAATAATAATAATAATGCAAAATAATTTGTTAGGTTTCATATTATAAAACAAAAAATATTTATTAAAGAATAAATATGATTTATTTAATAATGCATTTAATTTCCTATGCAACAACCAATTTGAAGTTTAGCTTAAGTTTTCACAAATGTTGGGGCTCAATGTAAGTGTTTGACTGTTGCAGACATTACTTTTCAGATATCTCCACTTCTAATGGGGGTATATTGGCTTCCTCTCCTGAGAAAAGGGCGGGACCTTCTTCCGGACTTCGTTCAGTTTGAGGGGCGTTTCTTCTAGATTTAATCTGCATTACAAAAGAACAAAGAAAAATACCAATCAGGATTTAAAGCGAAAAGGCTGTGATGTTGAAGGCTCAGCAGGGCACTCCACCACACGTACCTTCCAGATCATCAGAAACACCACCACGGCGATGAACGGGATGGCTAGGAGCGACATAAGACTGCTCTGCACAACTTTCGGAAGGAATGCCCCTACAGAAAAATAAGACTGGTTTCATCAGTTTGCAAAGATGCTCTTGTTGAACTGTGACAGAGAGCAAGATAAACCTTATAGATATATCAGGGTATATCTGTTGAGAACTAAATCCAACATCTGACCTGCTTAACTGGATAGTTCTCTTGAAATAAATGTTAAAGAGATAGATCACTCAAAATAAATAAAAAACTACAATAAAAAATAAAATAAAATAAAAATTCTGTCAACCTAATGTCATTGGACAGTGTTCCGCAAATAATTAGTAGAGGAATAGATTACCCTAAATAAAATGAAATTAAATCAAATAAATCATTTACTCGCCCTCAAGTCATTTCTTGTTTCCTCTATGGATAGCTGGATAGTTATCTTCAAATAAATGTTAAAGGACAAAATAAAATAATAAAATTTCTTTCAACATTTATTCAACATCATGTCATTTCTTGTTGTTTTTTTTTGTTTTGGCTAGCTGACAAAAACAGCAGTATTTCTTCTTGTGCCATGCATGTTTGGAACAACATGAGGGTAGGTAAATGATTTTTTTTCTTTTTCATTTTTGGATCAACTATCCCTTGGATGCATACAATAGTGATGACTCAAGACATTTATGTGATAACTCACCTTTTTCGGGGTCATCAGGCAAACCGTTACGTTTCTCTAGAGAAAGCCAGAAACAGAGAAGCATTAAAAGTCTCAGATAGAAACCGTTCATTGTTAGATGCTTAAAAAGTCAGAAACAATCTCCTTTTCTCTCCGCCCCATGAAAGATCTGATCTGTCCGCTTTTAGAAAGAAAGAGCTTGCGCTTGGGAAGATCTGAAGATTGCTCTGTAATCAACATGGTGACAATTGGACTTCGATTCTGTTCACCCTTTCATGCCGTTCACTAGGGAGCATCTCTTGGTTTTGAAACTCTGCTGAGACTCTGTCATAATACTGCTGACAAAAACATGTTGCCTCTCTTGTTTTGTCCAGTGGCTTCGTATGAAAAGACGTGGAACACACACACACATCCACCCACACACACACACAACATGCGCAAAATTGCAACCAAAGCTGCCACAAGAGATGTGATTTAAAAGCGGGTGTGAACATCTAAAACCTCAGCTGCAAATGGGCGGCCTTCCACAAACGACATTCTGTGGTTTCTCAATAGCTTCATTAAAAACGACACAGACAACACTCTGCAATATGTGAACCATGCCTTCGCAAGGCCTTTTAGACTGGTTATGACATGCGCCTCACCATTTGTACTATGTTGCGCTGACGTTGTCGACGCTGTTGTAGTTGTCGTTACTGTTGTTTTTGTGGATGTGGGACATGGTGGGGGCTCACAATCCTCAACATCCCTTGACGAATTGGCAGTGTTGAAAAAGTCCTCCACAAATTCAAAATACTTTGCCGTAAGCCACATCTCATTTACGTAGTGACAATCGAATTCTAGCATTGAATCCTCCTGATGAATCAGAAAAAAATGGTTTCGATTTACAAGTGGATCATTTGTTGCAATGCTTTACTTAAAAATAATAAAAAAATGAATAGTTTTTTTTAAAACATTTTGAATAGAAATATGAATAAATAGAAAAAATTAATTATTCAAAATTAATAATAGTTTTATAAACCTTGCTCACTGGTTGCAATGTTACTTAAAACGAATACAAATAAATAGTTTAAAAAATAGTTTTAAATAAAAATATAAATTTAAGTAAAAAATAAAAGATATATATATATATATATACATTTTAATAATAAATATTCATTTTATAGAAATTATTTACAACTATAATTGAAAAAGAAATTAATAAAACCTTAATAAAACATACCAGATTTTGCACTGCTTTACAAGATGAATAGTTAGTTTCTTGTTCATCGGTTACAATGTTTTACTTCTAAATAAATAAATAAATCAATATTTTTATTTATTTTAAACTATTAAAAAAAAAGAAATTAGGGAACGTTGCAGATTGTACTGTTTTTTTCCAAATCGTTTTACAAAAGTTCCTCACTCAGTGTGATATTCATAGAATTTATTTTTTTATAGCTGACTAACAATATTGTAACAAAATAACAAAACATACTAGATATTTCAAGATTTCTGCATGAAATACAGTTGTTATTGTGATCACTTGGTTGAGGTAACTTACCAAGCCATGTCCAATGTGATACCGCATCTCTTGCAGTATTTGGACCAAAGTGCCCATATTATCTTTATTGGAGGATATGTTCCCAAACTTCTGCGCCAGGCCTTTTAAGCTCACCTCCAAGTGAAATACATTTAGCTTTACCCAGCACATACCACTCTTGAAGAAAAATAAAAGACATTACTAGATTATCACTGTGTTTGCTTTTATTGCCATGAACGATTCAATAAAAACTGAATAATAACAACTCACCACTTCTTTAGGTATATAACGTAATGTAATCTTGTAGTCTTTTGGAATATTCTGTTTCTAATAGGAGAGAAAGAAAGCCGATTCTAAGTGCCAAAAACTACAATGCACATGGTCATTTCATCATCAATAAAGACGCAAAAATGAAAGTTTACTAGTAAGTAACTACAATGTAAACATGGAATTACTCTAATTTGCTTTATAACCTTAGCTAAGGTATAGTTATGGAAGCCACAAACATATCTTACATATCTACTTCCAAACATTTTAATCACTGGTTATCAACCTTTCAGCATATGGCACGCACAGTGATTTGGCATCATACTTCATAAATATTTTGCTAAAGTAAAGCAAATGCCATTACACAACTCATATGTTCCAATAAAGCGATAAACTCAATAATCCTTTCAGGCTGATGATTTTTGATGATCCTAAAAAGACTGTCTGCAGTGAAGCATTTGATTTATGCATACGACTCTATCATCATACTCTGAACCACATGTCTGGGGCTTTCATTCCAAAACACATGAAATACATTTCAGCGCTTTCCCCCAGAGCATCGATAAATCAGCCTTCGCTGTTGTCTTTCACAAAATACGCATGGAAAAAAAGCCCCGGCACCGGAGAGATAAGAATGTCCAAGCTCTTACCAACAAAGAAATCTTCTTGATGTCATCTGTAATGGGATTTCCTAATTCACTGGAATAGGCAGCAACTGTCATGTACAGCAATAAATGGACACAGGTGCATATCCAAATCTGAAAAACAAGAGGTAAAAAGATCAGTCTAAATGATCATATTGAAAATCGTTTAATTATACAGATCTGGATTGTGTTCAAATCTCATTGCTTAGAGGAGTATTAAGCAAAACGGAAATTGTTTTCACTGCTATTTTGAGAACAACCGGGTTAGTTTTGATAGAATAAAGGAGCGTTTTTGTCTAGCAAATTCCCATCCGTCGCTATAAAGCTTGTTGTCCCATGGTGGCTTAAAGCTTAAAGCTTTTGCTCCCCTCTTCCCAGACCTGCGATTTGAGCTTGTTGCATAACATGAGGCAGATTTGCTCTTAACCCTGATTACAAGGGTGATCCCAGACAAACAATGCATGAGCCTTGTCGGGAGAAACGGGCTAGCGATTGAAAGAGAGCTTTGCTCGGAGAGGGGGAGCGGAGCAGAGGTGTAGCTGTTGTTTTAGTATATTAGCACTTTATTTAGTCCTTTAGCAAACTAGCATTCTTTTTAGCTGTTGTTTTAGCATCAATTTAACATTCTATTTAGCTGTTATTTTAGCAAACTAGCATTTCATTAGGTTATGTTTTAGCAAACCGGTATTCTATTTGGCTGTTGTTTTAGCAACCTAGCTTTCTATTTACCCACTGTTTTAGCAACTAGCATTCTATTAAGCCATTGGGTACGTCTCAATCAGCTCCCTAGTTCAGTAGTCAGGGCACTGATCAGGGAGTCGGCCATTTTAAGGGCTGTCTCAATTGCAAAATCCTTCGAGCGCACTGGAACATTCGCTCCCTGAAAAATCCCACAATGCACCACAAAAACTAGGGAGCATCGATGCTCACTATGCTACCTTACTGAAAATTATGTCACATTTCTGAAGAGCAAAACATAAACCACAAGAGCCAACTCGATATATATAATGACACGCGAAGATTTGAAAAGGCAAACCGTTTTTTTAGTATATTTCAGCATAAACACACTTCGCTAGACAGGTAGTGAACACATCTAGTTAACATTTATAATTAATATTCGGCTGAAATGTTGTAAGAACATGTAGCAGAGCAATGTGAGAATAAAAAATAATATCAAAAAGAGATTGGTCCAGCCTGTTGTTCTTTAATACCAACGGTGAGGTTCTACAATGTTGTCCGTTGAAGTTGTACGCAGTCATGTTGCCGCAATTTGAGAAATCACTGTCCCAATGTGCAGTGAGCCAGGGTACTTAACAGTGACTGTATTTGTGTACATGATATACTGATTTACAAGCTCGGGAGTTGACTGAGATGCACCCATTGTTTTAGTATGCTAACATTCTATTTAATTGTTGTTTTAGCAAACTAGCATTCTGTGTAGTGTAGTCATTGCTTTAACAAACTAGCTTTTAGTTCCATGGTACATAATGTCCACTTTGCATTATTCAAAATAAAGCAAAATAAAATCAAATAAAATGGCCCACTACATTTTTTCTCATTATTGGATATGCTGATTCACTCATGAATCAGAATGTCACCTTAATTAAAATGTTGCAAACCACAATTAACGTCGACTTTAAAAGCTGAACTGTTTTTAACTTGACATAACATTTTAAAATGCAAAGCTAGTGACAGGACATTCAAGAAAACATTGAGACACAGCTCAATACAAATATCAAACATATTTCACCTAAATATAGTTGGAGCAGTAGTGCAAATCTAGTGAAAATCTAGATAAACTAGTCTGCCTTACTAAAAGTGTAATAGTCAACTCATGAACCATCTTTGATTCCATGCTACCAGTTTTTTTGAAGACCATGTGCTGGAACGTCTCGGCTGCTGATATGAAAAGTAAAGCCATAAGAAAGAAGCTTGTTTCATCATCGATAGTGAGTCAAAGACCTGTTAAATTGACACAATTCATACTGCTATGCAGGTCATGAGCTTTTTAAAGCGAATCTACAAATTTATAATATATAATAAATGATGCAATAGTTTTGATTTCCCCATCACAAGAGTTTCCAAAATGCATCTTCTTTCCAACCAGCTCTTCTAAAAACATTCTTCTTGGTTAAACAGGACATGTATATTTGCATCAAAACAATAAATAAGACTGGCCACATGTAAATGCTTAGGTACTGCTTTGAATTAATGGACTGCAATATGTAATTCAAAGTAAACAATGCTAGTACACATGATGGTATCTGGAATTTATTCTGCACTCAAACAAGCAGTTAATCTATTGGGAGTATTTCAGACAGCATCACCAGTGACTGTAGAGAGCTCTTGCGTGTTGTGAACCAGATGAGGATTTGTTGAAATTTGATGAATAAAACAACACATGGAAGCCCAGATGTTTTATTGGTTATATTATTCATAATTTGACTTCCTCCAAAACTTTAAAGTGCCTTCATAGCCAAGAACTACGACTCAGCAAGTACTTTGGACACAACAACAAACGTTTGTCTGTCTCCGATTTAAACGTGAACAATTCAAACTCACTTGTGATCATATTCAGCACTGACCTCCATAAATCAATAGTGTAAGCGAAGCCAACCACTGAACTGATCAACTGAACAACAAGTTACTCCCAAACCACTGGCATGAGCTGCCTACGTAGGCAGCATTTAAAGGGATAGTTCACCCAAAAATGAAAATTCTGTCATTAATTACTCACCCTCATGTCGTTTCAAACCCGTAAGACCTTCGTTCATCTTCGGAACACAAATTAAGATATTTTCGATGGAATCTGAGAGCTGTCTGACCCTGCATAGACAGCAACGCAACTGAAATGTTCCCAAGTCCAGAAACGTAGCAAGGAGATCTGTAAAATAATCCATGTGACATCAGTGGTTCAACCTACAACCGCAATTATACGAAGCTACGAGAATACTTTTTGTGCGCAAAAGAAAAAAAAAATAACGACTTTATTCAACAATTTGTCTCCTCCACATCACTCGAATAAAGTGGTTTTTTTTGTTTCTTTTGCGCACAAAAAGTATTCTCGTAGCTTCGTATAACTGCGGATGAACCACTGATGTCACATGGATTATTTTACAGATCTCCTTGCTACGTTTCTGGACTTGGGAAAATTTCAGTTGCGTTGCTGTCTATGCAGGGTCAGACAGCTCTCAGATTCCATCAAAAATATCTTAATTTGTGTTCCGAAGATGAATGAAGGTCTTACGGGTTTTAAACGACATGAGGGTGAGTAATTAATGACAGAATTTTCATTTTTGGGTGAATGCTTTAAGGCATTATAGGTGTGTGTGAAGGTGTAGGCATCTCCTAAATGCTGTCTCCAGTAATATGTACAATACGTGGCAAATTGTAGCATATATACATATTAGTGAACACAATGCTAGAATGCAATGCTGTGGGCATGTATTTATTAAAAATAGCTCTGTGTATATAAAAATTAATTAATTTTTATCAAGTAAATACAAAATAAAAAGTAATTATTACCCTATACATCATAAATGCAACTTTGTTTCTCATCATTGTGCTTTATATCTCACAATACCACAATTGCAATTATTTTCCTAATAACTGCAATATCCATTCATATCCTGCAATGTGACTCTACATATCACAATTTTTTCCTCATAATTACAACCTGCAACCCGCCCTTGTTTCACACAATTGTGACTTTTATCACTCTATTTATCACAACTGCAATTTTTTCCCACATAACTGCAACTTTAAATCTCACAACTGTTCGTTTCTCATGATCGTAAAGTCACATTGGAGATATAAATTCACAATTATGAGGAAAAATGTCAGAGTCATGTTGCAAGATGTAAAGTCACACTTTGAGAACTCTTTTTTTTTTCCTCGTAATTGCAACTTCCAACATCCTACAACATGACTTTATATCTGACAATTGCACCTTTCTTTTAAATTTCATCTATAAAAACAGGCTTTTATAGGACATTGTACAGATTGCTGTATTATAATTACAAAGAAATCTTGAAAGTGTTAGCGTGCTACAACACACCAAATGAGAGGTCACTTTCACTTAGCCAGACAAAGGAGATGTGAAGCAGAACAAATCTCATTATGGAGCTGGACTGACCGGCAGAGAGGAAAAGAGAGAGCGACAACTCAGCAATTCCTTTTGAACACCATGTTAACAGCAACTCTCTCAGCTAGAAAATAAGATCATCGCCAGAGTCATGCTGACCAGACACTTTGATCGCTAGGATTTATTAACCTTGCATCTCCCCAGGCGGACATACAAGCTCATTCTGAACAATGTACCATTCACTACATAATCTTATTAGCGAGAACAGAGCACATGGTGCCAAAAAAAATGTCTAGTCACCATCTATCTTCCTTCTTTTCATCTTTTCACAGTCGATATTTGGATATCTCATGGTGTACATCAGTCTAACACTTCAAAAACAGGCAGAATCCCAATGATTGATATTAGCTAGCCACATATTGGCTATGACACAAACGCTAACACTTCATGCTAACGTACTACAGAGAAAAAACGTAAAAGATTCAGAACGTGAGAAAAACAATACCACCTCTCAAAAAGTGACCAAATGTGTGTCCAGAAAGCAGCTTTGTAAAGCCGTGTGATATGCTTACACAGGCCAGAGTAGCAAGAGGACAACCATCAGCTGCCGGAAAACTAGCATAATCGTTTCGGCCTCTGTTGAACAGTCAGCGACCAGTATCCACTCAAAAACTACTCAAATCAAATTGCCTCTGCAAATTGCACTCAGTCTGCCCGTGTCCATTCATGTGCACTTTACAAACCTCTGGCTAACTGAATTAACATTAGTTAAAGATGCTATCAAATGTCCCAAAGAATATATATGCTTTCTCAATTTGCCAAGACAGAAGAATGTCAAATTCTTCCTCGGCAGCCATGACTCTACACTTCTGTGGTTCATAATGATTAATTCTTCAATGGATTTAGTCAGTAAAGTCAAAGTCATTGGGTGCTGCTAAACATCTCAAAGCAAAGGAAACAATAGGAAAATACATAGCGGATTTATACTAGCTGGTGCAACATCGATTACGTTGCAATGTCCTCTGATGAGCGTTTAAATAGAGGGCAACAGGCCACAGGAGTCCAATGAAATGTGATCTGGCTATTTGATAGCTAATTTAAAGAGAGTCTATGACTGGGTGGGAGCTAAAATAACAATAGCCTGGGCAATAGCCTGTCCTGGAAAGAGGCCTTGTTCGGGAACTAACCAAGAAAAGTAGGCTAGTTATGCTAATGAAACCCACCCAACGCTTTGAGGAGAACGCTGAGAAAGTAATTTCTGAGAGAAAAGAAATGCAACGATATTATCGCGAAATGACATTTTCAATCGCTAATTAAGCCAGACATTGAAAAGTTACTTGAGGTAAAACATTTTCTGCAATAAAACAACAGACATATGGAACACATAATACAGAAACAATAGAAAACTAACGAGGATCATATTATACGTTAGGAGTTTAATTTTATTGACATATTCAATTTACAGAGTGCGCCAATGAACGCAACAGATTTATTTGCCGGTCCAGTGATTTCATTTTTATCATTGGGTTCAATTCACTTTAGAGAGTCCATTATACAATTCAGCTCTTTCCAAACACGGATGAAGTTTCACCCTTTATTGTGAATGGCCATCCGCTATTGAAAACCTTTTTATTTGGACTAGGCTTAGCAGTGTCAAAGCCAAGTGAGTGTCATATGCCATGTAAGGACTAAAAGGATATGGAAACAAAGTAAACAGTTAAACAGGCTTAAAAAGGTCATATGATTTTGCTAAAAATAACATTATTTGGTGTATTTGGTGCAATTAAATGTGTTTATGCGGTTTAAGGTTCAAAAAACACATTATTTTCCACATACTGTACACGGCGGATTCGACGAAGGAGCGTCCGGAGGGCTTGCGGCAACCATATGTGACGACCCCGGGCTGGAATCCGCTTCGTCCACAGTGAAAGCCGATCCAGTAATCCACAGCGCAAAGTTGTTGTATTTCCTCAGCGACCAGCATGTATCAGCTCCAGGCATGACGAAGCAGATATCGTCCTCTTTTGGAAGGCCAAACAAAGTAGTTTCGCTTTCACAACGAAATACACAGTGCCTTCACAACATGGCGGCGGCAACAACAATACTACAGCGAGAATAAAAGTTACGCCTTCTTTCTTTGCGTGAACATTTGGGCGGTGTTATGCAAATCTTCCCACATAGTGATGTAGATATGTGGGGGCGTGTTAGAACGAGCCATTTTAGGTAGGCGTGGCTGACTTAACTTTTATAAAGAATATCTCTTTGGATTTGAGACTTTAGTCTTTGCAACTTTACAGATCTTCTTTATGCACCAAGAGCTTGTAACACTCCAAAGAGAAAGGAAAAATTGAAATCGCATCATATGACCCCTTTAATAGAATGGTGCAATGGTGTTGCTGATAATGTTCGCTTAAATTATGGTTCAACCCATCATTCCTATTTCTGGTATTTTATCTCCGGAAAGGCTTGCTAGACTTATTTCAAACCACATATTTATGTATTAACTTATTAATGTACCAAATTTTAATTTTTTTTACTTAAACAATCAGTCATTGTGTGTTTGGTTTACTGTGTAATCGATTTAGTATCTAGTGGACTTCTGCTTATTGCTTTACTCGGTGTAAAACACTAAAATCCACAAGTTATCTTTACAGCGCAAAGTGAATCATCTGATATGACGAAATCAGATTTACAGATCCTAAACTTTCTCAAACGTAGACACAACAACAAACTGTTGCATACCTTCAACCCAAACAGGAAACTAAAATAATTACATAAAATCATTTCTAGTAAAATCCAGAAAATCTGGTGTTACTAATTACCTTTGACCATACGCTCCAGATTTATCCATCAAATATTAATTCTTTATTAAACATGTCATTTGTCATAGTGCTGTTGGTGCAGTTTTTTTAACATTAAGCTATGGCTCTATATGTTACAGTTATTTTTATCATTGTAAGGGAGGAAAAAGCCCTCGTGTGTCTTATTGCTACTACGACTTCTCACTTTTTTAGTGACTTTGGTTCACATATTTTTCAGAAGTTTTGATTATTTTTTCTATTTATTCTCCTTAAAAATAATTATTCACTAAAGAGTTATCTACACATTTGATTTGAAGTTACAAAGTATGTATACTGTCTAACAGAAAAGACAACGGTACATGATTTATGGCCATTTTATGAGGGAAGTGATTGACAACCAAACCCATAAATCTCTGTGAATAATGCAATACATCTGGGTTTTCTGTCTTTTTCATTTATTTTCTTATCAGGACACATTACCTCTGTCTTCGATGCTGTAATGCTGCAACATCCCATATTAACTAACATTCAGTATTTAGGACTTTTCCACAGTAACAGGACATTGCTTAAAGGTATAGTTCACCCAAAAAAGAAAATTTTATGTTTATCTGCTTACCCCCAGGGCATCCAAGGTGTAGGTGACTTTGTTTCTTCAGTAGAACACAAATTAAGATTTTTAACTCAAACCGTTGCAGTCTGACAGTCTTGTAATGGAAGTGAATGGGAATCACGGCTTTGAGAGTAAAAAAAACATACACAAACAAAACCAAATTAAACCCTGTGGCTCGTGACTATACATTGATGTGTAAAGACATGATACGATCGGTCTGTGCAAGAAACTGAACAGTATTTATATCATTTTTTACCTGTGATGCACATCAAACCGTTGCAGTCTGTCAGTCTTATAATGGAAGTGAATGGGAATCACGGCTTTGAGAGTAAAAAAAAACATACACAAACAAAACCAAATTAAACCCTGTGGCTCGTGACTATACATTGATGTGTAAAGACATGATACGATCGGTCTGTGCAAGAAACTGAACAGTATTTATATCATTTTTTACCTGTGATGCACAGCAAATGAAGTGTCCTGAACGTGTCCTCGACAGCAGGCGCGTGATGCGTCTTCTTCTTCTTGCTTTACGGCGGATCACAGACTTATAAGTG
>NW_015558570.1:565206-587217 GCF_001515605.1 Sinocyclocheilus anshuiensis | reverse complement strand
TAAGTGCATTACCGCCACCTATCTCTCAAATGGACCATTGACACTATCTACAATCTCAATTAGGAGTGTCAATGGTCCATCTGAGAGATAGGTGGCGGTAATGCACTTATAAGTCAGCGATCCGCCGTAAAGCAAGAAGAAGAAGAAGACGCCTCACGCACCGGCTGTCGAGGACGCGCTCAGGACAGTTCAGACATTGCAGTGCATCAGAGGTAAAAAACGATATAAATACTGTTAAGTTTCTTGCACAGACCGATCGTTTCGTGTCTTTACACATCAATGTATAGTCACGAGCCACAGGGTTTAATTTGGTTTTGTTTGTTTATGTTTTGTTTTTACTCTCAAAGCCGTGATTCCCATTCACTTCCATTATAAGACTGGTAGACTGCAACGGTTGGAGTTAAAAATCTTAATTTGTGTTCTACTGAAGAAACAAAGTCACCTACACCTTGGATGCCCTGGGGGTAAGCAGATAAACATCACATTTTCTTTTTTGGGTGAACTATCCCTTTAAGGATTGTGGATTGTGTTACTTCAGGTATTTGCCAAAATGTGATTTAAAACAAAAAGTTGAAATAACATCATTTAAAAAGTTACTTACAACTTAAAACAAGCAGATGCCATTGCTTCACAACCTCGTAGTTTGTTCTAGCTCTCTTGAAAAATTTATGTTATCACTAAAACCAGTTTTAAAGATTGTGAATAGGATTACTGTTGTGGTCTACTCTATACAACGTAATTTGCGGCTGTGTTGCTGTAGCTCATTTCATTTGTAGTGACTTCACAGCCGAGGTGCTAATATGCATGTCTAATTTCAGAGGCTAAACATGCAAATCACATCTGTACGTTTAATTCAGTCCATACACAAGAATGTCAACTGCAAGTATAGCTGCAAGTTTCACAGCACAATGAAATCTTCCAGGAAGGAACTGTGTTGAACTATGCGCTTCTTGTGAACGTGTGTGAAGAACACACTAGACAGAAATCTAGTATTACCTATGAAGAGGAAATTTAATACTGCAAAAAAAGGTTGTACCTACTTCAAGATTGTTAGTTTTCGATGCGTAACACTTCCTCATATTCACACTGCAAACTGTCACTAACTTATTTTTGCTTTTGGGCTTGGCATATGGTTGAAGGTGTTTTGTTTTCATGCAAGATGTTTCACATAATTAAGCCTCAGTTTTTGGCAAAGGGCTCAATGTATGTCACGGGTGACGGTAAAGTGCTGAACAATTATTTCAATGATTATTCATGCACTAGGTTTGGTTTCTTAACTGAAGCCACAGAATACTGTACACTGAATTGAAGGTGTTCACACAACACTTTCCTCATACATTAAATTCTCACCAATAGATTAACCACAAAAATCAAATGACTCAATCCTGATCAGAAATCAAAACTTTCACGTGTACAGTATGAGTGAGCTTTCCTGTGCTTATGTTTGCAAATGATTAACTTTATTTCATGTAAGTTTACAAGACAAGGTAACAAGCAATGAGATTCAAATACAGTGGAAGGTGTGTCAAAGCCAAGCAATGCAGTTTTAAAACCACCAAAGTTAAACATAAATTATGTGTACTTAAATTGTTTTATTGAAGCAACAGTCTAGCAGTCTGTTTGAGGTGCCATGCTTATGGGAGACCAGGGTTCAAATCAAGCCTCAGCCGTTTCCCCATCCTCTCTCTTCTTTGTGTTCTGTTTTTTTTATTACTGTCTATCGATAAAATAGCAAAAATGCACCAAAAATAAATTAAGTCTAGGTCCTGGTGAGCACCACATGCCAGATTTTCATCCTGAAACTGCTTACTCCCAGCAAGAGGTAATGCAAATTCCCAGCAGGGCTAAGAGGGTGCAAGGTGAACGACTTCAAACATCGATATAGACTAGGTCTTATTGAAATGAGAGTATATTTACAACATGGCAAATGTTTTTCAGGTGAATGTTCATAATCTACAGTAGCCTACCTAAAAAAAAAAGCGCAAAGCCTCACCTAGTTCACTTGAAGGCAAGAGAAGCGTTACTGATACTGTTCGAAAAGCCTGATGCATTTCCAGTAAATATCCCCCACAGTCAATGAAAACCATTTCCCCTTGCTTATTTCCCGTTGTAGAACATGTCCAAGAAAGTGTGTAATGTATCAGGAAAATCTAGTTCTCACAAATTGTATGTGCATGAAGATTTTTCGCAAGCACCCGCGTAAACGTCAAAAGGTCGTGTCGTTTTATCAGTATTATTTAACTCTTATCTCCGTTTTCGAGGCCTTTATATTTATCGATCATAGATCATGGTTTTGATATAATTTCACATATATCATCGAGAGGACACCACAGATTGTCGAAGACATCATATTCTCTAGTTAAACGACAACGAAAGCTGATTGTGCAGTTTGATCAGATCGAATTAGCCTATGCGTGTCTCACCACATCGTAAAACATTTTAACCCACTGAAATGGCACACTTAAGCTTAATTCCTGCCTACATTTTTTTTCGAAGTTGCAAGTTGCTCTTCTTTTGACCATTACTGGTTCAAACGCCGAAAATTCATCCGGAGTAGAAATGAGGAAAAATGGTTGTGAAGTTACATGGATGGAAACAAACATGCTGTTACGCTGTTTGTAGTAGCCTAATTAACGACAAGCGTCAAGTTCATTTTAAGTAATAAACCATTATGTAGCTAGTCCTTCCTCACCACCACCTACTAATTAAGTGCGCATTTAATGTCTTAAAATAGTGAAATGCTCAACGATGCGAGAAAGTCTATTCAGACTGTCGCTTCAATGTGTTGTAATATAAAACACGCTATCGTGTTCATTTACATGTCCTCCAGTTACGCTCTGCAGACAGCGCATTTTTGCAAGCGCACGTAGCAAAAACGAATGCAAATCAGATGTGATTCACGCTAAATTACTCGCGTTAAAGCAAACGCCGTTCACTTACGTTTGACTTCTTCATATGGAACGAGAAGAGTAACTCCAATGTCAGCGAAACCCTATTTTATCTTACTTCGGCGGGCAGGGAAAGGGTTCTCTTCATCCCAAAGGTACATATCCAAAATCATCATAAAGTAGAATCCAAGTCGGGAGGGAAAGAAAGTCACCGAAATTTGCGTAATGATGGTAAGTATCCAGGTAGACACTTCATACCGCACGACGGAGGACGGAAGGCTGCGGAAAGAATCAAGAGTTTTTTTTCCCAAGAGCAAAGCCTTTTTATCGTGTGACTTCAGCGCACTCCCGCCCACCCCAGTTTCTCTCGATCGTCTGCTGCCCGGTCTCAGTCGATTTCACAATCACCATCTAAACGTCCAACTGAGATTTATTTGATGGCAGTGTTTTCTTGCTAATTTTCGCAGGATGGAGTCGCTTGTTTACGGCGTGTCGTGACTGCAAATAGTTTGTTAGATGTTTTGTAGTGAAAAAAAGTCTCTGGCACGAGATGTTGTAGAAATGCTTAGTTAATGTTGGTATCGTTCTGGAAAACGTTTCGTCACGAGCGCGTTTACTCCATCTTAGTCATGTAGGCTACTAACTATATATTAAGACGTCTTAATTAAGACGAAGAACGAAAGACGGCTTTGGTTTGGCTAAACTGCATTTTGTTATCAAAACATAAGTAATGAAGCGCAGCTGACCATTGAAAGTTTCTCGAACGGAAAATTTGGTGAAAACCAGCAGCCGCTGTTTCATCTTCACGCGAAGGCTCTTTGGTGGTTTCATATTGCACATACTTGACGTTTAATCGAATATGCCAATCAAATGTGTTCGAATCCCACGTGTTTGACTTTTCTGTTTCATATGTGGTCGAATGTGACAGCCGTGCGCTAACACTGAGGTAAACAGTGACATCTACAGCAGTGGCACAGTATTCTGGCTAAAACTAGCTAGACTGAGGTAAACTGTGCCATTTATTAATAAGTTACCCTCTAGGCTAGGAGAAATTGGATGGAGGTAAAACAAGTACTATGTTATAGGACATTTAAAATAAAAATATGAGCTAGGAAGATAGGAGATAGGAAAGCTTTAATATTCAAAATATTTGATTGTAATGAAACAAATTTCCTTTGACACCATTCTCATTTGCATCTCTCACATGCAGATTGTGCCTCCTTTTTTAGATATTTCATCACTTGACAAAAATTGTGCAGTTTCCTGGATGACTCATCTTACCCCATCATGCCCTACTAACACAATGAGAGCACTGCTTTCACAAATTAAACTGAATGTTTAGTACTAATTGTATTCTTGAACATGAAAGTAAAGCTCACTTAATAAATGTAAATTCAAGAGGATATATGGTGAGCAGCTACTCATTTGAATATATTGTTGATGCACTTCAATAGACTGAAATAGCCAGCAGAAAACCCTAGCTGTGCTTGATATCTGGTGCACAGTGTCCATAGTTGTTTTTGGAGATGCGAAATTTTCCACTCAAAAAAGTTTCAGTGTGGATTGTACTGCTACAGAATGTAACTCTGTTGATATACAGTGGTGTGAAAAAGTGTTGGTGATGATCTGAAACATTAAAGTGTGACAAACATGCAAAAAAATAAGAAATCAGGAAGGGGGCCAACACTTTTTCACACCACTGTACATGTGAAAAGTCCTCTTAACTTCACCTACGACATATGCAAATATTATTATGTGTCTCACCTGTTTCAATGGATGTGCCAGTGGAAGGACAACCACCTGTATAGGTAACAGTACACAGAATTATGTCACTATAAATTTAAGAAGGGCCCATCATGTCTAGCTGTCTGTTATTGGAAAATGAAATGTTTTTTTTTATATGCTAAAAATTATTTTAACATGGAAAAGTTAAATATGAATGTTGATCTGTCAAAGCAAATATATAATATCATAAATATAACAATAATGTTTGGTCTCATGAAATCCTACAAACATACTTTTATATTAATAAATTTGTATATTAATACGTAAGTTAATATATCAAATTTAACAATTAAAGTTTTGGAAGGGAATAGGCCATTAATAAATAGTTTTTCATTATTTGAATATATATTTGGTATTAGTGCAGAAATCTCCCCAATACCACATTTGCATTTTCACAAGTTATTGCAGTCTACATAAGAATAATATGCAATCAGTTTTTTTGAGCACATTTTATAAGCATATTTACTGAAAATCATTTTGTTTACTGAAATCTCCAGATCATTCCTGTGGGACATTCTTTAAAGATTGTCTGATGAACCAAAACTGGTGGAGCTTAGTGAATGGGTCAATTATGTTTTTTTTTTAAAGAAATTGTATAGTTTACCCAAGATGGACCTACTTAGCCATCGACACGGCATTGGGGCAAGTTGTGCCACTTCACGTGTATGGCCCTATGTTAAAGATGCCATATAAATATCCTTGTGCGAAAAACAACAAAAAAAGTTATTTCAGTTGAGCAGAACAAAACTAGCAGATCTTACCCAGCTTTCCTCTACTGCAGGGTGCAAATCTCCCTGGTTTTAGTTGTTGTGTTTTACCTCAGAGTATTTCTTACAGAACAGTGTTCAGTGTCGACCTTTGACCAAACTCTTGCACTCTTTCTCCTAAGAGAGTGTTGTTTTATGGGTATGTCCGCTCTATGAACTAGTGCACTGACATACCTCTCTGATAATGATTTCACCTATTATTACAGCTTTTTCCTCTTTCTCCGGCTCTCACCAGGCTGTCACAGGTTTCACTTCGCCTCCCCTCATGCAGTCTTGCATCTGTGTGGATAGGAGGGATAACTTAATCAGCTTTTATTTCCTTGATATTGGTGTAACTTGAGAGGATCAGACAGAAGGTTAATTTTTCCCTCCACGACAGACACTAATTTAATCAAGCTGCTGAATTCCTGCAATTTTACTTCCCTCAACACTAAAAATGCATCACTTCATCATTTGTTCCTCTTGAGTGAGCCCAATACTGAGAAAACACAGGGGCTTCCCAGACTCTTGAGAGACTTCTTTCAGACCTCCAGGCCCTGATGACTGTCTGTCTAGAAATGTGTTTCCCTCCATCCCTTGCCGAGCCTCTAGAACACAAGTAGGGAATTGTTTTAGCGATTAGGAGGATATGTTTGTTGTTGTAGGGTCACAAAAATGCAGAAAACTTTAATAATAAATGTCTATGGCATGATAGTTTCATTCATGGTTTGTGCATCTAACTGTAATCTATATGAAATTACAAATGCCCATCCATTTTATTTACACATATTACATGTATATGTTGTACATATGTATACAGTTGTGGTCAAAATTTTACATACACTTTGCAGTATCTGCAAAATGTTAATTATTTTACCAAAATAAGAGGGATCATAATAATAATAAATGCATGTCATTTTTTTATTTAGTACTGACCTGAATAAGATATTTCACATAAAAGACGTTTAAATATAGACCACAAGAGAAAATAATGGAGAATTTATAAAAATGACCCGGTTCAAACGTTTACATACGCTTGATTCTTGATACTGTGTTGTTACCTGGATTTCTTTTCTGATAATTGTTCATGAGTCCCTTGTCTGTCCTGAACAGTTAAACTGCCTGCTGTTCTTCAGAAAAATCCTTAAGGTCCCATAAATTCTTTGGTTTTGCAGCATCTTTTGCATATTTAAATCCTTTCCAACAATGTCTGTTTGATTTTGAGATCCATCTCTTCACACTGAGGACAACTGAGGGACTCATACGCAAGTTTAACAAAAAACACTCACTGATGCTCCAGAAGGAAACATGTATATCATCTCTCTATGAAGCCATTTTCACTCAAAATTGCTAGTCAATTTTACAAATAATTGCAAAGAAACAGCTGAATTATTAAACTCTCTCTATATATTATACAAAATTTTCACTGACAAGTTGCTAGTAAATTTGACAAATAATTACAAACAGAATTTTTTTCAGTGCATGTATCTATCTATGCATACATGTGTGTGCATGTATAGATATAGTCTCTCTATATATTCTTATATGTATATACACACACGCATATAAATAATGTAAAAAATATATGTATATTTGAACTTCATATAATAACAATTTAATATACAAATTTCTGTTTATAAAATATATAAATAGATATGTATCTCAAATATTTAAGCAAGTATTTCTGGTGATAGATGCTGCCACTATTTAATGAGACCAAAGCCTCTCTTAAGCTACTGCATGTTCCCAGTAATACACCAGAATTTACTGCTATAAGCAATACCACATGTTGGGAGGGCTGGAGAAGGGTGTTCCCGAAGAGGAGGAGAGCACTGAAAGACACAGCACTGCTAGCAGAACAACCAAACCTGACAGATACAGAACATAAGAGTAATTTGAAAAAGGTCTAATCTACTCCCTTTCAATCTGAGAAACATTTCACGAGAAATTCATCGCTGGATCCCACCCAAATAAAAATCCATTCCATCCGTCTGCTCCCAGGACCTTTGCCATGTCAACTGGTGCACAGTTTCAGCCTAAAAATATTAGGCCAAGAAGAGAAATTCTTAGATTTGAGTCATAAAAAAGAGAAACCGTCAGAACAACATTTCTCATTCATGTCAAGAAATACAAGAGAAGCGACCAACAACAGCAACATTGTCACCTCCTGGAATATTTCCCCTCGTCTTTCCTCAAAAAAGAGGTCACACCGAGTCAGAAAATGAGCACTTTCTAACACAGAGCAATAAAGCAGAGAATGCTGTTTATTACATCGTTTACATTTTCTAACACATTGGACAGTTGTGCAGCTGATATAATTTGGTTCGCATGATCCAAAAAAGTGATCACAAGTGCTCAAATTGATTTGTGTGAAGACCTCCCTATCCACATAATGCATGGCACCAGCATAAACCACTGATCATAAACTACTTTAATGACTCTGTCTCTAGAGGAATAATCTTATAGCTGGCACTGGCAGATACATTACATTTGGGGTGGTGTAGTCACAAGCTATTATACCGCATATCGTTACAAGCTTAGAAATACTGTTTAGTTAAGCCAGCATCAGAATTTACCTACAGGCTTTTTGTAGCAAGTGCCATAAAAACAAATTATATGCCCTTACAGTGAGAAAGGATGGACACTGTTTAAAACAACAACAACACATTATTAGGGATTAACAACATCAGTAACACTTACAGTAATGAAAGATGAAACTGATAATTAATTGACTTAATCAACAGGACTTACAGTTTTTATTTGGTGTATGATAAAACTTGGGATCTATCCTCAATACCGTATCACTAATGCTGTAATTATTTTCATGTTGATAGCCGATAAATTGCAAATATTACAATTTTATACTATTTTGTATTTATTTTTTAATTAATTTACACATTTAATTTACACTTTTAATTTATTATTTATATATAGTTTTAATTATAATTTAGCCATCAGTGTAATTTAGTATTGAGATACTATTACAGTTTTTATAAATATTTTAAATTATTTAAATTTTTATTTTAGTTTTAGTAGTTTTGTTGTTTGTCATTTTTTTTAGTTGTTTTTTTAAATACAGTTTTACTTTTGGTTCTAATTATCGATTAAACTAAAGGTCACTATATATATACACATTTAAAATAATCTTTATGTTGTTTCCACATTAATATGGAGATTCAGTGTGAAATTATGACAATATAAATATATTAATATGCGATTAATCACAGAAAAAATTATGAATTATTTTTTAGTCAATTGACTATCTATCTATCTATCTATCTATATAAATTGATTATATATCATTTTTTTATATTTAGATTTTATTTCAAGTAACAAAATTTACTTAATTTAGTTTACGTTAGTTAACTATAATAACCCCGTTATTACTATAATTAACACTGTAATGTACAGTACGAAAAATGTATATTTGGATTTCCTAAAAATTTACATTTAACAATGCTATTTAATATATTATTAATATAAAATATATCAATAACTAGTTTTTTTAAAAGAGTAACTTTAAGTGAGTGTTAGATGACACAAAGGTAATCTAAATTTAAAAATAGCATTTAGCATAACACTATATCACTCAGAACACCTTAGTAACCAAATAGCCATGCCCTATCAACCACCCAAATCATTCTAGCCAGCTTTGCACGTCAGGCACTGCTCTCGTTTTCTTCAGAGAATGAAAATTTTGTAGTTTTAATTCAAAACATGCAACTCTAGAGTTACAGTCATGTATAAACATTACATCTCATAAAAAGTGATGGATTTTTTTTTTTTCAGATTTAATTATGCTAGACTACTCCATCAGCACCCAAAACCACAAACTGAAGGATTCACTTATCAAAATGACATTTAATTGAGAGATTCAGAACACACACACTCTTCCTTCACCAAATAAAGCCTCAGTTGAGCCAGTAGAACATGGTGAAAGAGTTTCCTTTACTTTTTTTCTAAAAATAATTAATTAAAAAAGCAATATTATATATAGTTTAAAGATGAGTTGTCTAGTGATTAATAATTTTATTTAAATCTTTCATCACCCTTATTGGTAAAATTGAAAGAGCATATACATTGAAATTGAAAGCGCCTATGCATTAAGAAATATGTCAGTCAAAATATTTATTGACATTTTTTGACATCCCTAATAAAACTGCCATTAATAATTAATCTATTTCTTTTGATATTCCTAATATTTTAAGCATGCATACCATTTCATTTTTTTTACTAAATATAAATTTAACTAAACATAAATGTTAATGACTAAAAATAACAAATAATACAATTAATCTTTTGATTTTATTATTTAATTTTTTTAACCAAACATGTTAAGCCATTCAATAAAAAAAATAAAAAAATTATTTGAAAATACAGCCGTCAAAAGATTGAAATAAATAAGTCATAATATCTGTTCTGCATGTTTCTTTCCATGTAGCCCCTGGAACCTGCTTAGATAGCACTGGTTGGGAATCACTGCATTAGGTGTCAACATCTCGTAAAGCTACTGGAATGGAGCAGCTGAGGCGTTCAACCCAGACTGAATGAGTGCCAAACACATTGGCCCATTTCAGGACACAAGTACCAGCTGGTGGCCGTTTGGTTCGCTGGTGATAATTCAATATGATGTACCTTCGGCTAAAGCTGGATAAAGGGACTTATTGGAACAGGTATAAGGCAAGAGTCACAACAACGTAGCTGTTTGTTATTTGCTCTGGGACAATTTCTCCTTTCATGTTTCATGAGAGAAATCAAAAAGTCATACAAGTTTGGAATGATGTGAAAGTGAGTAATGAATAACAATTTTCATATTTGGCCGAACTATTCCTAATTAAGTCATAAAAGTGAAACATTCAAAGAAGCCTCTATTGGACCTGTAAACCTCTTGGCAGGTGGGGAGAGACTTTCTCTAATACACAATGTTCAAGGCCTAGGAGGCGATTTGTTGCTTAGTCAGCCTATACATCTGTTAATGTAATCCAATCCTAGCAATCCAACTCAGATAAGGAAGCTGAGTTTTAATGCTGTTAGATTTATGCTAGTACTTCTGAGAGTCAAATTACGGTACTGGCTTCCCTTTAGGAGTGAACACAACAGTTGTAAGCTAGTTACACAAACTGCTTTCCACACTTGAGTCTTGTTGCATTACAACTAGTGGTGTCATGAATTACACGATATGTCGATGAATTACTTAAATTAATCAGCATTTGCGAACATGAGCACTGCAAGTGAAGTCAAAAGTATTTAAACTTTGAAAATGCATCTTGAGACCCCTTTGGTCTAGCAAAGGCTGGATAAAGTCAGTGTGGTTGGTGGATGGTTAAACTATTAAAAAAAATATACAACATGTAGTGAACTGAACTGTAAAAAAATGGTGACATCCCTATGACTTTTGATATATATAAAGGGGGTCTGAATACTTTCCGTACCCACTGTATATACTGTATACAGTATGTGTGTGTGTGGATTCTCTACAAAACAGGGCAGGATTCATTACTAGAAAGCATTCCACTGCTGTTGTTTTCATTTGATTAATTTCTCTACATCTATTCCAAGAATGCCCATATCTTGATCAAGTCAGTAATGCTGATGACGTCTCCAGTCGACTGACTGATATCAGCTGAGAAGCAACGTGAGTGAATGAGTGAGTGAGCTGAAAGAGCAGAAACCAGTATTCAGTCAAGTCCAACATTAACAGCTTTTATAGGTTTATGTATGCTTTTTTTTGCCTGGAGGATATTCATAAGAAGTTCAGAGGAATATGTGTTTTACGTGCGTGAAAAGGGAAGCTGAATGGCACACTATGTTTAAATATTTGACTGTCAAATTTGTATTTATGCACACACATGTTGATTAGACATCTGGTTCCGGATGTGGCCTGCCTCGCACTTATGGTTGTTTCAGACTCAGAGACTAGAACAGGTTTCTTAATAATTAAATTTTGCCTTATAACAATGCCACTAAAATTTAAAGTTCTCTCAAAAGTACATAAAACTAAACTCATTCCAAGGAACTTTATAGATGGCAAATTAGATATTTGTGATCGAGGGTGACTTGGAAAATTGGTTGCTTGCGTTTTACTTGTTTAGTCAAGCATGGCCTCAGACAGCACCGTGAGGATTCCCATAGGCATTTAAAACAAATGTTGTTGCTTTGAAAGGGAATTAGAACTGGCAGTGCCATAATTTCATTTGGCACGACTGAAATGTCACAGTCTTTCTGTTTACTGATACTTTGACGCAACTGTCCTACATCAAAGAAAAAAGAAGGCTCTTAGGTAAGTGAGCTAAATATTGTGGTGCCGAGGAGTCCAGATGCACTAGTGACCAGCGTCTGAACTCCAGACTTTTCTTCATGCTTATGTGTCTTAACGTGACAAAAAAAGAAAATTCTGTCATTATTCACTCACACTCATGAAATCCTCTGACTTTCCTCTGTAGAACACAAAAGAAGATATATTAAGATAATACTAAGAATTGTTCACTTTCATGAGACATTTTTCAAAAGAAGTACTAAAGTAATTATCCAGTAATAAAGTAATTATCTCTCAGAGTCTTAGTTTCCTACAGAAAAACATAAATGAAATAAATAAATAAAATAAAATGGGAACAAATATATATAAAACAAAATGAACTGAAAAACAAGTCAAAAAGGGGTAACAATGAACATGAAACATGAACTGCATCCTCGGCTTCAAAGAAGATGAACATAAATTGATGTATTTATTCACAGGCCTTCTTGTCTATGATCTAAAAATTCAGCTTGAAAGGAATCGTTGCTTTTGTCTATTCTCGGCACTCAGTCATTTAAATGCACAACAGTGCAAAATACAGTCACATTTGCATTTGAGGACAGCATTATAGTCCTCTCTTTAGCAGGGGTTTTTAAAGAATAATATTTTATCGTTTTTGTAGAGGTAGCATAAAAGCAATCCTGCTGAAATGTGGTAGGTCTGTTTATATGCACACACATGTAAAAACAAAAAAAACATTAATCATAAAAAATCTAACAAACTATTTTTAAAATGTATTTATTTATATTAATTAAATCTTGTACACAAAATCATAAGTCTAATATAAAACACATCTAAAAATTGATCTGCATGTCTATAATTATGTATTAGTCAGGATCAAAAATCTAAATTAGAATGTGTTCAAAACACTTTATGGACAGAACTGACATGACATTTCTTGTATGGTAGTACATATCTGTGTTCAGTTTACTGAATGTAATTAATGTCACGAAGCAGAACTGAAATGGCACCAGGCCTGGCTCAAATATCAAATAGTTAGACAATATGAGTGATATTAATGCTTAGATATTTCATATATCAATGCCAGCAAAAGCTCGTGTAAAACTGAGAAAAAAAGAATCGTGTTATATCAGTTTGCTAACAAAGCTGGCATGCAATGACAAATAGGTAAGATCACGAAATGTACACAATGATTGTCATGACAAATGCAACGTTTATGGCAATGGTACCAGTGAGCTCCAAGATAGAGCAAATCTGCTGCAGCCCTGAGGCGACATGTTATTTTACCTGCTACAAATAACGAGCACAGCTGGATTTCACTGACGCAAAAGGGTTCATTTTGATTTATTATCAGTATTATGAACTTTTTGAAATCTAAATCTTAGCGTGGGATTCCTCACTCTCTGTACGTCACTGAAAAGTGATGTACAGGCATCATGATAGCATGCTCAAGAACTCAAATTACACATGCTGCATATATTTGCCAAAATGGAAACCAAGGGATTTTCAATTGTATTCGTTGATAAATGAAATAGAAAAGTAATGTGTTTTACTTCATGGTGTAAATTTACCAATAGGTTACATAATGAAGTTTAATTGGAGCTTTAGAGGAGCATGTACTTTAATAATCCAAAAAGAGTTGAAAATGTCCATGGTTGTATGATTTCCATGGAAAATCGCAGCAATTCTGTGGCTATTCTGATCAGTTTAACCCTGGAGCCAGGCCTGAGTGTTGCCCGCATTCAGTGTGCCATTCAAAAACCAAGTCTTACCACAGGAAGCTCCGGCACTACAGATGCGTTCCCAGTTCCTGTGACTTAACTGATGGGAGGAACGGGAGGCAGTGGAGCAGTTTGAACCTCTGAATAAAGTTTGTGCAGAAAGGCAGATTGTAACAGGAATGATCGGTGACGTGTATTTGAGATCCTTCATGAACCGGCTTCCTCCAGCTCTTTATTCCTCTTTCTTTTTCTGTTCCTAAGAAAAAACATGATTTTTATTAATTATACCAACACTACATTGACACAACTAGAAAGCAGACAAAGCAGATATTTAAATCTTGCAACCAGGAAATGCATTCATTGAAAAACATTTCAGCCAAGTAATATGCACTTTTAAAAATGAAAGGTGTTTTATTGGCTTTCATGTTTCCATGAGGAACCATCCAAGGAACCTTTCCATTGCACAAAAGTTTCTGTATTGTGCAAAATAGTTTATTAGATTATTAAAATGTTCTTCATATTAAAAAAATGGTTCTTTCAAAAACTGATCACTGATAGTATTTCACCCCAGGTTGCCAGTTGCCGGAAAACACAGCATTCTGCAGCCATGAAAGCCAGCAAATGAACTGGGTCTTTTTAGATTCTACACAACCTCAAAAGCCTCGTCATCCATCTAAAAAGATCTATGACCAGAGGCAAATTAAAACAGAAAAATTGAAGGCATAGTTCACCCAAAATTTACTCACTCTCAAGCCATACTAGGAGAAAATATGACTTTCTTCTTTCAGATGAATGCAATCAGAGTTATATTAAAAATGTCCTGGCTCTTCCAAGCTTTATAATGGCAGTGAAAGGTGGTCGAGATTTTGAAGCCCAAAAAAGTGCACCCTTCCATCGTAAAAAGTGTCCCACATGGCTCCAGGGTGTTAATAAAGGCCTTCTGAAGTGAATCAATGCATTTCTGTAAGAAAAATATCCATATTTAAAACTTTATAAACCACAATCTCTAGCTTCCGCTAACTGTTGTGCGCACGTTCACGAGAGAGTGGCGTTCCAGCGGATGACGTAGGACGTAGGCATAGCGTAATCTCTGGTGAGAATATGCTAGTCTCGCACAAACCATGTTTTAATAATAATAATAATAATAAACTTTATTTTCTATAGCGCCTTTAAAAGGTACAGCTCAAAGCGCTTTACACGGATAAAAAGGATCAAATAATAATAATAATAATAATAGTAATAGAAATAATAAAAACAATAAATAAATTAAAAGTAAAATAAACACCATACATATGACAGAGAAATCACTTAAAAGCTATTCTGAAAAAATGGGTTTTAAGAGCAGATTTGAAAACACTAAAAGATTCAGCCTGTCTGATCTCAATGGGAAGAGAATTCCAGAGTTTTGGTGCACAGGAAGAAAAGGCCGTAAATGAGTAGGGGGACCACTAAAAGACCAGAATCGGAAGAGCGGAAATCACGACTTGGAATATAAACAGTTAACAGTTGTGATAAATAATGTGGTGCCAAACCATGCAAGGCCTTGTAGGTCAGAATGAGAATTTTAAAATCAATCCGATACCTGACAGGGAGCCAGTGGAATGACTCAAAAACGGGAGAGATGTGCTCATTTGTCCTGGTCCTTGTCAGGATTCTAGCGGCTGAATTTTGAACGGACTGCAAATAAGGCATTACAGTAGTCGATACGAGAAAATACTAAAGTGTTAATCAATTTTTCAGCAACTGAGAGGGATAACATGGGGCGGAGTCTTGCAATGTTTCTGAGATGAAAAAATACATTTTTAACTGTATTTTGAACTTTCTGATCAAAAGTTAGATTAGTGTCAAATACCCCCGCCCCCCCCCGTTTTTTTACATTTAGTTTGAAAAGCTAAAGCCGTGCCTTCCACTTTTAGAGCAAACGTACCGGTTTTACTGTTTTGTTTACAGCTAAGGAAATAATATTACTGTCTCCGCTTGGCTCCTCTTGGCTTATATCAAAATCCTCTGACATTTTTCTGTACAAATCTTCACTTTGCACTTCTAATTCGTGACCGGTGTGTTGTTTTGCTCTCCTCTCTGTGCTTCCGCGTTCATCACTTCTCAACGTCCTACGTCATCCGCTGGACCGCCACTCTCTCGTGAACGTGCGCACGACAGTTAGCGGAAGCTAGAGATTATGGTTTATAAAGTTTTAAATATGGATATTTTTCTTACACAAAAGCAGCGTTTAGCTTCAGAAGGCCTTTATTAACCCCCCAGAGCCATGTGGAGTACTTTTTACGATGGATGGGTACACTCTTTTGGGCTTCAAAACCTCGACAACCATTCACTGTCATTATAAATCTTGGAAGAGCCAGGACATTTTTTTATATAACTTCGATTGCATTCGTCTGAAAGAAAAAAGTCATATACCCTTAGGATGGCTTGAGTAAATCATGGGGTTATTTTCATTTTTGGGTGAACTGTCCATTTAACTTTAATTACAGTGTAAGGCTTGTCGTCTTCCATTGCCAGTGTCCTCAATCTGGCAACCCATGTGAGTGTCGAGTCTGAGGAGGATATTTAGGAGGATACTCTCCAATATTTTGAATTTGGACCACAGTATTCATTTCAGCCGCTAGCTGTCAATATTACATACTGCACCTTCAAGAGTGTGTATTCATTAGCATTTCCTGTTGCGTTCACAGATGTATATTTTTATTGAATAACGACTTTCATATGGCTTTCAAAGAGTCGGAACGAGTCGTACAAAGATCTTTTGACCATGACATGGCCCTGCAGATTAACATGCCCAACAGTCATGTGTTTTTACGACTTACCTGGTATTGTGTTGTCCAAAACAAATCCAAAGAATCCACCAATGAACATGTGGGTGGTGAAGAGAATCATTATGAGCTGATCCAGCTCTTTTATGCCTGTTGACAGATACAAAACCATTCAGATCACAAAGAACCGGGCGGACAGTGACAGATGTCCAACACATGGATATAGATGTAAGTAAACGATTAGGCATACAAACTCTTGGTATAAGATATCTTATTATTATTCCTTAATAGGGTGGATGTTCTAGGGCCAATTAACATCCATCTGACGAGACCCACACAGCAAATGTTGGTCAGGAGTTCAATGTGTCAGCTTAAAACACTAATTCCTGAAAGCCTGTCAATAAACTGCTTAAAAGAGCCCCTGATAAAGCACTATTGAACTTTTGTGGATGCAAAAGCCCCCTTGTTTTAAGCAGTGTTAACAGAAAACTTGGGACAAAGATTAGGACAAAGTTCATCCACCAAAGGGTGCACTGGCCTGGATATCGAAAGAGGTCCGTTGGTTTTTACATGAAAGGTTTGCGCTGAAGTTAAGGGAGGAGATTACAGCAGAGTCAAATGGAGACTTGTAAAGAGGATTGGCAGATAAGTTGCCCTAACCTCAGGAGCCCAGACAATGCTTTTTACCAATGTAGATAAGCTTGGGATGTGCCACTTGCACCGACTGACCTCCCACATTGCATATCTCAAACAACTACTGTTTCTTGTCCTGTTCAGTTGCTGAAGCAACATTTGCATCTAATGCCCAGCAAAAGAGTTCAGACTGGAACTGTTCTTCTAATATATTTGTTCTGTTATTCTGTGTTCAGTTTTTTTTAATGAAGAGATGTAATAGCAATTGACTATGAAATAAAGCAATTCAGAATGATTCTGCTCAAGTGAATTTTATTGATATATATGTATTTTAGATATATATATATATATATATATATATATATAGAGAGAGAGAGAGAGAGAGTGTGTGTTACTTTATAAAATATAATATTATATAATATTGTGTAATATATACATAATAAAAATAATATACATATTTATTTGCACACACTATTTCACTAATTATTCACTTAATAAACATATTAAGTAACACACACACATATACATATACATATATATATATATATATATATATTTATATATATACATACATACACATACACATACACATATGGAATTGTATTGGAATAGTATATATGAATATTAATTGTTATATATTATATATATACCTTTTAATTAACTTTACATTTTACTCATCAATATAATTCTATATAGATGTATAATCTTATTTATAAAATAATTATAAATTTTTTTGTACAAATACATTTTTAAATAATTCTATATATATAGTCTCGGTCCTGTGACATTTATATCAAAGCAATCAAGATTTGATAAAAAACAACAAATTTTTGTGTGAATGCCTAGAGTGTTCCTGCAAGATCTGGTTAACATCACGAGCAAACTCTTTGTCTGCTGTCCAGGTTTGGGTTCTTTTGATCTTTTTGGCCATACTACAAGGTACCCATGTGTTCAAGGATTACTACCAGCAGTCTATCTAAAACAGCACTGACACTGAATGATCATATTATGATCTTTTATAATGAGATCTACTGTACAAGTTGTCTGTAGTTTATATACCCCATTACTGAGGAGTTAAATGCTTGTGTATATTTGTATGTATTCTATATAGTTATATTCACCTGTGTTGATCGTGCCTGGATTCGAGTGAAACCAGGTTGGGAGCACAAGACCACTGAAGGTTGAGAAGCCAAGAATCAAGAGATTCCTGGAAGAGTTCAAATCCACATACTGCAAGAAAAACGGTAACATAAAATGAAATATGAATGAGATGATGACTCATTAGCATGTATTTATTTAGAAGAAGTCACCCTGACATGCAATTTTAAAATAATGAAATGAAAAATTAAATAAAAATATATGACGACTATCAGGTGTACCTGCAGATTGGAAATTCCCACTGCTGCTACCATCCCAAACATGACAAGAAACATTCCACCGATGACCGGGTCTGGAATAGTTATAAAGACTGCGCTGAATTTACCAAAGAGTCCCAAGATGATCATAAGAAGCCCAGCAGTCTGAAGTACCAATCTGCTGCCAACCTGGCACCATTAAAAGAAAATTCATCCAAAACACTGCCATGAAACCCAAACCAAACAACCAAAAAGCTTTTTTAAACATGTAGGGAATGTTATAATTTTCCCATTCCCATGAAATGGAGACAGATTAAGAAAAAAGATTAAGATAGAGCTGCAAAACACAACTCGGCATGTTTAACATTTAAAAACAGAGAGAAAATCTTTAAAACATGAATTTTTAAAAATAGCACTACCCTGAGAAGGCTGCATTACAGATGTTTAAACATTCCTCAAAAAATGACATTAATGTCATGTGTTGCCTCCTTGAGCACTAATGACGGCTTGAAGCTGTTTGTAATAGATGAATCCCTCAATTGCCCTAAATAGGTAAGAGTTGAAAAGTGCAGAGGATGCTCAGAAACCAAAATAATTTACAGGATCTGGAGGATTTTTGAGAAGAGTGGGCACCTTCACTGCTCAGGACTTATGCACAGGAACGATCATAAAAGGTACAAACAGTCATTGAGAAGGCAACACTCAATGTTAAGATCCTAAACAGCTTGAACTTCTGAACAGGATATCCTCAGGATGACTTGCAGATTCTTATATATAAGTATATCCAACTTTATCCACATACATACAGTATACTCAGATAAAGCACATAATATATTGCAAATCTCAACTGCTTGATTGTTTATATTGTCACAAAACGTTGCCTATATTTTCATCGAGCTCTAATCTACAAATTATAAAGTGTAAATATATTAAAATATTATAAACATCAACAATGATTCTCTGTGCTGCTTTGAAACAATGTGTATTGGGAAAAGCACTATGTAAAATAAGATTTGACTTGACATGCAGTATGGATGGCTACTACACTACTACTGTTTTTGAAATAAGTCTCATAAGAATCTCACCAAGGCTGCAATTTCTTGATAAAAGTACAGCAAAAACAAGAATATTGTGAAAATATTATTACAATTTAAATTATTCTTTATTTAAATATATTTTAAAATGTAATTTATTCCTGTGATGCAAAGCTGAATTTTCAGCAGCTATTACTGCAGTCTTCAGTGTCACATGATCCTTCAGAAATCTTGCTGATTTGCTGCTCAAGTATTAATAACGGTTCTTATTATCAAAACTTAATATTTTTGCTGATTATCATTTCTGTGGAAACCTCGCTACATTTTTTCCAGGATTCTTTGATGAATAGAAAGTTGAAAAGTACAGCGTTTATATTAAGTAGAAATCTTTCATAACATTATAAATGTATTTAATGTCACTTTTGATCAGTTTAATGTCTATGCTGAAAAGAAGAATTCTCTCTCTTTTTTTCTTACTTAACCCAAACCTTTGAATCATGGTTTGAATCATCAGTGTATCATGGTTTCCACAAAAATATCAAGCTGCATAAAACATGTTTTTAACATTGATAAAGCTAATAAACGTTTCTTGAGCATCAAATCAGCATATTAGTAATTCAGCTTTACTTTCACAACAATAACTTATACATTTATTTAATATATTACTTTAAATTTTTATAATATAAATGTATATATCACAATATTACAGTTTTACTGTATTTGTTATATATATTTAATAACATATCACAATATTACAGTTTTACTGTATTTGTGATCAAATAAATGCAGTCTTGGTGAGCATAAGATACTTAAAAAAAAAAGAAAATTATGCCAAACTTTTGACCGGTGTTGTACTTAAGTGTGATTTCAGGAGAGTCAAAGTTTTAGTTGAAAAATAGCATAAAAGTGTTGAAATAATAAATAACTTGCTTTGTTAATGTACAACAGAACTGAATTTGAACAAGGTGTTGGTGGCAACAACAATGAAGATAGTTATAGGTATTATTATCAATAAACAGACAAATCCTACCCTTGTAATTCCCAGAGCGGCAATATTCTGACTGTAGGAGGTGGTGCCATTACCACTACCCCACAGGGCAGCCAAGATGCAGCCCACGCCTTCCACCGCAATGCCACGGTTAATAGCATGCGTGGGTGGTGGAGGCGCTCCAGAGAGACGAGCGCATGCATAATAGTCTCCAATGGACTCCATTGTTGAAGCCAGTACTCCAGCCATCATGCCCAGTACAGATGACACACTCACAGTCGGTGAACCCCACTGTCCTAAAAAAAGCAAGGGTTAAGAGATAAGCAAAGTTCCTTTGCAACAGTAACATTCTCCTTAGTATACTTTATGATGGAAATAAAAATAATAAGTACATAGTTTTTACACTGACATGCTGAGACTAATACTTTACATATTTATGAGGTTACTAGGAAAATCATTTTTATTTGGATTGCTTTTTTTTCTTATAGTGTCATGGAAGCATGTTTACTTTGACTCCTATCCAAAATTGTACAAGATTTTAATCAAATAAATAACTAAAATAACAGATTTTAATCAGACTTTCTGAGTAATACGGAAGTGTTTGTTTCTCAAGGCTGTGAATGACAGTTAAATCGGTAATTAGCAGAAGCCAAATTAAATGAAAGTTCAGAGGGTTAATTTGACAAATGCAAAAAAAAAAAAAAAGTATCATGGTTTCTACAAAAATATTAAGCAGCACCAGTTTTCAACATTTATTATAAGAAATGTTTCTTGAGCAGCAAATCAGCATATTGGAATGATTTCTGAAGGATCATGTGACACTGAAGACTGGAGTAATGATGCTGACAATTCAGCTGTGATTCACAGGAATAAATTACATTTAAAAATATATTAACACAGTAAACAGTTCTTTTAAAATCATTAAAAAACATACTGACCCCAAACTTGTATATGTTTTAGTAAAATAATATATAATATTTATTACATATTTATTAAAAACATGATTTACTAAGAACAAAGATTTTACCTCTATCTAAAAAAATACATTATAAATGAATATTTAATACACTCTGACATACTTAAAGGGATAGTTCACCCAAAAATGAAAATCACCCCATGATTTACTCACCCTCAAGCCACCCTAGGTGTTTATGACTTTCCTCTTTCAGACGAATACAATCTGAGTTATATTAAAAAATGTCCTGGCTCTTCCAAGCTTTATAATGGCAGTGAATGGCTGTTGAGATTCAATAGTTCAATAGAAGCCCAATAAAGTGCATCCATCCATCATAAAAAGTACTCAACACGGCTCTGGGGGGGGTTAATAAAGGCCTTCTGAAGTGAATTGTTGTGTTCTTGTAAGAAAACTAAGAAGTGATGAACGTGGAAGCGCAGAGGAAAGAGCAAAACAAAACACTGACCACGAATTAGAAGTACAAAACTAGGATTTGTAAAGAAAAATGTTGGAGGATTTCAATATAAGCCAAGTGGAGACTGGTTTCCTTAGTTGTAAACAAAACTTGGTTCCAGCGAGACTAGCATCTTCTCACCGGAGCTTACGCTACGCTAAGTAATAACTCTGATTGTATTCGCCTGAAAGAAGAATGTCATATACAGTTAGGATGGCTTGAGGGTGGAATAACTATCCCTCTAAAGGGGTCATATGATGCTGCTAAATGTCCTCTTTTGGAAGGCCAAACAAAGTGGTTTCGCTTTCACAACGAAAAAGCGTCACACACCGTGGCCTTGAGTGAGCGGAGGCCGGCATGAGTGAGCAGAGGCGGGCGGGCTTGAGCCGGCGGATTTGACGAAGGAGCGTCCGGCGGGCTTGCGGCAA
>NW_015558570.1:543000-565194 GCF_001515605.1 Sinocyclocheilus anshuiensis | reverse complement strand
ATGACGAAGCGGATATCGTCCTCTTTTGGAAGGCCAACCAAAGTAGTTTTGCTTTCAAAAACGAAACACACAGCGTCTCCATGGCATGGTGGCGGCGGCAACAATACTACAGCGAGAATAAAAGTTACGCCTTCTTTCTTGGCGTGAACATTTGGGCGGCGTTATGCAAATCTTCCCACATCGTGACGTAGACGTGGGGGCGTGTTAGAACGAGCCGTTTTAGGTAGGCGTGGTTGACGCTTAACTTTTATAAAGAATATCTCTTTGGATTTGAGACTTTAGTCTTTGCAACTTTACAGATCTTCTTTATGCACCAAGAGCTTGTAACACTCCAAAGAGAAAGGAAAAATTGAAATCGCATCATATGACCCCTTTAATACACTACAGTAAACATTTATAGTAAACATACACTATAAATAAAAAATCTATCCAAAAGTTATCCAGAATAAAATATCTACACTATTCAGTATATTCACAGATCAATGGCTTCAAAAGACATCTGCTATCATTCAAAGTGGATGGCTGAGCATATAGTGTAAAATGTACACAGTAACGTGAGGCTCATGCTTCTTCATTCTCATATATCAGCCCGAAGCTCATAGATGTCTCAAGGGATTTAAGTGGGTTAAGCGAAATGATGAATTGCACTCAGTAATATTCAGACACTGATGCAGTCAAACCTGTATTATCTATCTGAAGATTAAAATACCACATTCCCCAACATGGAAGCCTCCGGGTGGTACAACTTACGGGCTTTATCTAAAGAACTCAAATGGGATGCTGTGCAAAGTGATGGAAACCTAAAGCTGTTTCAAACACATATATTTGCTAGCTGATTCATAGCAGAGGGACATTGGGTGTTGAAAGCATTTCTTAATACAACAGAACCATTGAAAGGAGATGAAACTGAGCAAAAAGCTGAAACAGATGTGAAGAATCATAAGCCTGACTGCCGCATGTGTCTCAGACATTAATACACCACACCTTTATGGGTGAGAATTGACCCAAGCAAAGCAAACTATGTTTCACTGCGAATGACAGCTGTTAAATCTTCTTCAGGATGAACTAGAAGAGCCCCATTCATGTCACTTTATCACCAATGCCCCTGGAGCAGACGTATCTCTCATCTCTGGATTCTGAAAGAAACACTGCCATTCAAGATGGCTCATTCTTCTTTAAACAGATACGTCTTTTAAAAACAGCTGGCAAACAGCACTTGGGAACCAGCTTTGACAGTACTGTTGAAACAGTTAACGTTCATGCTCATCAACTATGAAAATAGATATTCATGTGACATATATTATTCATAAATGCCAGATGTTTTTTTTTAGTTCCAGGGAAACCATATATCTTTGCATCAAACTGTTCATTCTTTTTGTTTTTTTTTGGTATTTTAATTCATGATAATATTCGTTTGATTATTTCATCTGGAATTTTTACAGATAAGGGATAATAGATATGCATGTTTTTTAAACTATGGGAATTTTTGGCCCTGTGGATTTTAGACAATAATCTCTATTAAAACAATTTTTTTTTCTGAAATCTCATTTCCACGACATTGCAACTTGTTTTTGTCAGATAGAATTCTGTAATAGAAACATTTTTGGAAAAAAAATTTTGTACAAATTTTTTCTTTTACGAAAGCTAAAATCAGATTTAGCATTTAACTTATCCTTATTTAACTTGTTGATATTATCTTTTTTTATTTTATTCGTCATCTGAAGCATGCTTTTCATTGTCATAATGTGTAAAAATAAATGTTGAAAGTAATTATTTTTACATATTATTTCTCTCTCTCTCTCTCTCTCTCTCTATATATATATATATGAAATGAAATGTATGCAACACAATATGATAAATATTTTTTAAAGTGTGAAAAAGTGTGAAATTATGGGTCTGAAACAAGGGTAAAACAATAAAATCTTTACATAAAAAATTAATAAAAATGACAATGACAAAATTGCTAAATTTTTCAAAAAACTACAGGGTTGTAAAAAAAAGCGCCCATGTTAATTGCTGTATAGTTTAAGGAGGTTCACCTGGATAAGGCACGTAGAACCATGCAGCACTTTTTACTGCATTAAGATTGATGTCTGTCCTGGCCATGTAGCCATACTCATTTGGAGATGAGGGCAGGGCATTGAAATATGTCAGCAGGAAGCACACCAGCCAGGCTCCACACATCCCAAATAAAGCCTGTACATTAAACACAACATGCATAAACTTCTCTTTCTCCTTTTTAAAGGTTAGACTTTACAGGCTGGATGTATTGGCTTACTTTCATGCCAATTAATGTCAGTGGCTCAGGTTAACGATGCTAGCAATTGTTTTGTTATCTGTAGCATGTAAAATGTGACAAGCAAAGCATTAGCCCTGGGGCATTTCTCGATTTTTGCCAACACGTCAAACCAACAAGACTTGAAACTATTATTTTCAGTTTAACTCTTCCCACAACTCTTTTGACAAGATCTTCACAGACTGCATACACAAAAATACTTCAGAACTCCCATTTGACTAGTTTACAGACTAAGGTGGAAACCTTGCAAATGCATCATATGTATATCAACGTTTAGCATAATATTGTTAACTGTTCCATATGTTTATTTCTATTGTTTACTTAAAATAAATCCGTTTTAGTGCTCCTGACAATTATATGAGATAACTGTATAACATATACAAAGTTTGAGACCTCAATCAAAATCACATTGGGGCATTTTTTAAATCCCATTTCAACCTGGAAATTAGGTTTTTAAAACATTTTAAACTACATCATAAAATGAATAAGAAATTTTTGAATAAGAAAGTTTCTGCACTATTTCTAGGTCACTGATTTTACTGAAGGACTCAAAAACATGCGGTCACTAAAATAAAATGAGGACATATAATACAATATTAGGAAATGTACAAATTCAAGTTAATTTTTCACTTAAATTGTTATGCTATTATATCATTTGTGATGACAATTTGAAAAGCAACACTGAAGTATTTTCTCTAGTTGCCTCAGACCTTCGGTTCCCACAGTAGATATACCTATGCAATTACATTATACAGACATAATTACGATATAATACAAATAAAAAAAATACACTCACAGAAAAGAGTTTGAAGAGAGGGTACTGGAAGACTTTCCACTTCTTGTCCTTATAAGCAATGAGAGGAAGGTTTACTTTGCTCAAATACTGGGAGAAGAGAAGGATCAGGCAAACAGTTCTGTAGAAAGAAGACATCATTACAGACTTACACGAATTATACTTAATTAGCATTATCATTCATGTTAATAAACTCCCCAAGAATCAATACTATGGGTGAGGAAAAAACCCTAAGCATCCAGTATAAAAAATACACACAACTTGACAATAAAAAAAGTATATATGTGATAAAAAAGTAAAAGATGAAGTGCCACACACACACACACACACACACACACACACACACACACACACACACACACACACACTTCCTTTTAAAATAACCTAAAATCATAAATCTGATCACAGTCATTTTAATCTTTTAGTCTATTTCTTTATCTGTTTTGTAGATTTACCAAAGAAAAGTCTAATTCTTTCCAAGTATCTGCCACGTTTAAACCCTGGTTGAAATGTAATCTTAAATGTTAAATGTAGCCTTACCTTCAAGAACAAAATGTAAATAACCTACAAACTGTCTGTAACCAAGGCATAGTTTAAAATCGGATATAATTTGATTGAATTTTTCAGATTCATTTCAGCAACAAAGGGTTCTACATTGTATATGTTGTAGTAGAGGTTTAAGATTAGTGAGGATCAGATTAAGCACTGGACTAGAATGAGGAATAGGATTATGATTAAGGATTGGTTTTAATGTGATCTTTCATTTAAAATCCTCATCTTCATAGCAACTGCTTTTATAATTAAATAGCAATGAACTTCAAATGAAAGCATATCAGCAAAAAAAAAAAAGAAAAGAAAAAAAAAACATGCAAACAAAAAACAAACACACACACTTTTCTTTTCTTTCTTTCTTTTTTTTTTAATAGCATCTCTTCTCTTGTACACCAATTAATGCTGCTAGAAGCCACAATCTGAATCTAATTTACAGGGTTTAGGATGAGAAGTTTACTATGTGTCCTAATGAGTCTCTGACACACATATGTGCCTTAAACCTTTGTTTACTCAGAGGCACCTGGACAGGGAGCGTCTGAGGGGCGAGATGCTCAAACCTTACCAACATTAATGTATTCTCTTAGGAATGCTTGAGGATGAGTAATGAACAACATTTTTCAGCAAAGGATCTGAGCGATGTATTATCATGTAAATGAAAACAGTAAAGAGGGATGATCTTTACAGATAAACGCTCAACCCTGAGGGACGTTTTGTTTTTAAAGGGGCCTTGCATTACATCTGCAGAAGTCTGCAGAAGCCCTAAACCATCAGAAATACAAATTACTGTATTGACTCAGCTCGCAAAGTTACGCATAACTCCACAGTAACTCACAAAGCAGCAATTCCCCAGTGGGCTCCTGACTTCTGCCCAGCCTGGATGAAGAGTGACAGTCCTATGAGGCTGATGGTGGGAGCAATGGCCAGCGGCCCGATGAACCTCAACGCTAGCCCCACGAGACCCGACAGGCCCAGAACAAGCTGAAGCATTGAGGCCATTAGAATGGCCCCCTGGATCTACGGAAAGAGAAGAAGAGTTGTTTATTCATTAAGCAATTAAATTTTTCTTGCCATGTTTAAACAATAATTTTCTATTCTGAAACAACAGGTCAGGTTTTTAATTTGTTGGGGAAGGGAGGGAGGTTAAATTGTGCAGGCTGACTTTTTTGTTCATCAAAAAAAAAATGTTGTTTTTGCCATGAAAATCTTTGAACCATTATTATATCTGAATTACACAATAAAAAATAACAACTTGTAATGTAAATACAGCAGAAAAGTCTCCTGATACAGAGAACACCAATATATGTTTTACAATATGACTCAAAATGTACCTTAAAGCTCAAAATGCCCTTGAGTGCAAATATTTGGTCATGAAGATATTAAATATTATAGTTTTTCCTCTCATTCAAGACAAGAGCTGCTCTCAAAACCTGAGATTAAAAAGGTAAACTTATTACAGTAATAAAAATAAATGATACAATCTTACATTAGCCACTCATTATTTGAAATGAGCAGACAACTTATAGTTCAACATGATCTCATTAGTATTAGTAGCATTCTTACATACATTTTTGTACATTACTGAAATGTATTGGCAGCTTCTAAAACAAACCTTTCTAGATATAAACATTTTTATAGACGTGCAAATGTTTATGAATGCTTTTATGAATTTTATTGTATTTACTGTAGATTAATTCAATATGTTTAATGACGCCACAATTTTTCACTCTACTGTGTACACAAATCAGTTTTTTGTGTTTCTCTTGTATATCATTCTTGTGAGTTCGACAAGAATTTGCCATTTAAAAGGTCTTTAAAAGATTTATGTATTACAAACATTAGACCATGACGCTAGCAACACCAAAATCATGGGTTTGATTTCCAGGTAATGCATAAATGGATGAAATGCATATCTTGAAAGTTGGTTTGAATAAAAGTATCCACCAATGCATAAATGTAAAAGTTCAATGAAAGTATCGTTGAGGATTGAACTTGCTCACAAAGCTTCCAGCAATTTCATTTCAGACCAGGCTTCATAAAGATATGCAAGTCTCTAAAACTCACAAAAATGTATGTTTGCATTTTCCATGTGCATACAAATGTGTAATTTGAGCACAAAATGGATCATTATCGTCCGTCGGTCGCTGGTGACTCACATTTCCTTCTGACACATGACTCACAGCTCAGAACAGCCACGCTTGTTTCAAACTCCAGCAAAAAGTGAACACTGCAATTATTTTGATCAGCTTTGAAATGACATTTCCTACAGTACCTCACGGATGCGGACTTTCCACACCTCATCATCCACTAATCTGTGGCATTAGGGTGAGGGGTGGCACCTGTGTCTGGGCATCTCCACTTGGGAAGGGCGAGGATAGCTAAAGCTGGAGTGATGAAGGTAAACGTCCCTCCTTGGAGGATCGGCAACCTGAGAATATGTAAAGGATATTTATTTTGCGTCAAGACTATTTTATGCATTATCATAAAAGCATTGGCAGTAGTCATAGAAAACAATGTAATATTCCTTTCTTTGAATTATAGATCTCATAAAAATCATTAAAAGCAAATGTTCTGGCTAAAAAAGACCAGAGCCAGAATGATTTTAAGGTAATAATATTCAATCATTATTTACTCACTCTCGTGTCGTTTCAAACCTGTATGACCTGTCTTCTTTAGAGCTGCTTTATAGATAAATAAAATTTGTTTCGTAACTGATGTAACATTGACACTACAATTGACCCTTTGCAGGGAGTTTGATTGACAGGCAGTCAGACCAGTCATAACGCAGAATGTAAAATTTTGTCCGACAAACAAACCAGACAGGAGAGTAGATTAACGTCGGTGGACTTGAACATGTAAAGTCAGAAGTCAAAGTCATTATGTGTATTGACGTCCTTCTGCTGTTGAAACAAGATACCTTATTATGTTCATTCATGTTTGTTTTGTGCTATAACTAGTAAAGAGGAAGAGATGATCGGTTCATGTGGCGCTTGAACTGAGGTGCTACAGCAATCTGTCACGACACATTAAAGAGCCACAAAACTGTATTTATTGTTTGAATTTATTACAAAATGACAAAATTTGAGAGCTGAGACTTAGTTTCATACCAAAAGTAACCTGCTCTGTCTTGTCTGTCAGCATGTTGTCAGTGTCGTCTTTGCTCTGCAGTGTATTTTTCACTGCGTGAGAACATGATGTGTGGCGTGAGAGCGCCATGGCTTGTCGGACATAGCAACAGTAACTAAGGGGGGAGGGTCTTTGTGAAGGGTCAATTGAACTGACTTGACCTGAATAATGACAAATGTCTTCTGTAGAGCTGAAATTTTGATTTTTAGATTACATTTATGCATTTGGCAGACACTAAAATCTATAGAGACTTACATTGCATTCACATATATTTTACACATTGCTTTTCCAGGGAATCGAACCCATGACCTTGGCATTGCTAGTGCCATGCTCGACTGTTTGAGTTACAGGAACGACGTACTAGAATTGAAGTTGAAACTGCCGTTTTCCTGTTTATTTCTGTGAAGATGCTATGAAACAATCTGTATTGTATGAAGCGCTATCTATATAAAATAAATGTGATTTCTCCATACAATGAAAGTCATCGGGGCTCGATGTTTAATGTTTGTGAAACCAGTCGAAACTTTCTTCAAAATTTATTTTTTAGGTTGTGTATTAATCAAATCACATCAAGTCACTTTTATTTCTATAGAGCTTTATAGAATAGAGCAGCTTCATAGTGATAAACCGGAAAATAGCAGAATCAATTATGAACCAATATGAACTCAAGGTAAATTTTTGCACTTTTTCTGCTGGCAGCGTATGTATACACAGTAATTCACACTTTGAGCAACATTTATCCCAGTACCTGGTCCCGAGGGTGGTCTGTAGCAAAGTGCACATGCCCGAGACAAAGAAGATGGTGGAGATGAGCTGACTTTTGGCAGCGCTGTTCTCTTTGATGCACAACGGCTCGGCTAGGATGAGAGGAATTGCCAGGATGCCACCAAACGCCAGTATGTAATGCTGTGTGACGCAAGAAAAAGGAATGAATAGCTAACACGATGACACCGGGCTTAGGCTCATCGCAAACAACCCGTTATAAGGGGCGAGACACAAGGGAAGACAGATGATCACAAAAAATGTTGCAAATCTTAAATGTGGCCTGACTGAGCCAGGGAGACGTGCAAAAAATGGAAGTCAGATGTTGGCCTGTCTGTTGTGAAATGTAAAGGATATTTATTTTGCGTCAAGACTATTTTATGCATTATCATAAAAGCATTGGCAGTAGTCATAGAAAACAATGTAATATTCCTTTCTTTGAATTATAGATCTCATAAAAATCATTAAAAGCAAATGTTCTGGCTAAAAAAGACCAGAGCCAGAATGATTTTAAGGTAATAATATTCAATCATTATTTACTCACTCTCGTGTCGTTTCAAACCTGTATGACCTGTCTTCTTTAGAGCTGCTTTATAGATAAATAAAATTTGTTTCGTAACTGATGTAACATTGACACTACAATTGACCCTTTGCAGGGAGTTTGATTGACAGGCAGTCAGACCAGTCATAACGCAGAATGTAAAATTTTGTCCGACAAACAAACCAGACAGGAGAGTAGATTAACGTCGGTGGACTTGAACATGTAAAGTCAGAAGTCAAAGTCATTATGTGTATTGACGTCCTTCTGCTGTTGAAACAAGATACCTTATTATGTTCATTCATGTTTGTTTTGTGCTATAACTAGTAAAGAGGAAGAGATGATCGGTTCATGTGGCGCTTGAACTGAGGTGCTACAGCAATCTGTCACGACACATTAAAGAGCCACAAAACTGTATTTATTGTTTGAATTTATTACAAAATGACAAAATTTGAGAGCTGAGACTTAGTTTCATACCAAAAGTAACCTGCTCTGTCTTGTCTGTCAGCATGTTGTCAGTGTCGTCTTTGCTCTGCAGTGTATTTTTCACTGCGTGAGAACATGATGTGTGGCGTGAGAGCGCCATGGCTTGTCGGACATAGCAACAGTAACTAAGGGGGGAGGGTCTTTGTGAAGGGTCAATTGAACTGACTTGACCTGAATAATGACAAATGTCTTCTGTAGAGCTGAAATTTTGATTTTTAGATTACATTTATGCATTTGGCAGACACTAAAATCTATAGAGACTTACATTGCATTCACATATATTTTACACATTGCTTTTCCAGGGAATCGAACCCATGACCTTGGCATTGCTAGTGCCATGCTCGACTGTTTGAGTTACAGGAACGACGTACTAGAATTGAAGTTGAAACTGCCGTTTTCCTGTTTATTTCTGTGAAGATGCTATGAAACAATCTGTATTGTATGAAGCGCTATCTATATAAAATAAATGTGATTTCTCCATACAATGAAAGTCATCGGGGCTCGATGTTTAATGTTTGTGAAACCAGTCGAAACTTTCTTCAAAATTTATTTTTTAGGTTGTGTATTAATCAAATCACATCAAGTCACTTTTATTTCTATAGAGCTTTATAGAATAGAGCAGCTTCATAGTGATAAACCGGAAAATAGCAGAATCAATTATGAACCAATATGAACTCAAGGTAAATTTTTGCACTTTTTCTGCTGGCAGCGTATGTATACACAGTAATTCACACTTTGAGCAACATTTATCCCAGTACCTGGTCCCGAGGGTGGTCTGTAGCAAAGTGCACATGCCCGAGACAAAGAAGATGGTGGAGATGAGCTGACTTTTGGCAGCGCTGTTCTCTTTGATGCACAACGGCTCGGCTAGGATGAGAGGAATTGCCAGGATGCCACCAAACGCCAGTATGTAATGCTGTGTGACGCAAGAAAAAGGAATGAATAGCTAACACGATGACACCGGGCTTAGGCTCATCGCAAACAACCCGTTATAAGGGGCGAGACACAAGGGAAGACAGATGATCACAAAAAATGTTGCAAATCTTAAATGTGGCCTGACTGAGCCAGGGAGACGTGCAAAAAATGGAAGTCAGATGTTGGCCTGTGTTGTGAATTGATTGCCCTTTTTACTCTCAGCAGTAAGCTTCATAAATTTGTCGGGCTCAGAAAAAATAAAACTTGGCTGAACGCTCAGCATCTTTGACAGGCGATTACTGTGCGGATACAGAGATGATGCACAGGAGAGAATTTACACAGCAGGAGAAACAGGGAAATAAATTCATTTGTCCACACTTAAATTCCTGTTGTTTTATTGTTTTTCAGCAGTTCTGGTTTATGCCTTCACAGCTTCCTTTCCCCAGAAGTCAAGTAGAGCGGGCAAAACAGTTTTGAATTGAACTTCATTTCATGACACTAGAGGGATTGTATTAGTATGAAAACACTGGTAATGAAAGCAGAAACGAGTCGGGGGCTCTAAGGGAGTCTGCGCTGACATGAAATACCAGGTCTCTCCCTGCTTTTTCCTCCCCTCCGTGACACCGGAGAGATGAAAGCGAGCATGCTGGAGGAGTGAGGCTTCTTCTTTGTACTCCTCTTTGCGCTCGGCACATCATCTCACCTCACATGTCAATGCGAGTGCCTTGTGTACCTTCCTGCCCTTTCTCTCCCCCCACCAAGTTGTCTTTGATCTCCATGTGTCACGAGGACGAAATAGTGGAACACTTTGGCTCATGTTCCCCTCACCTTAAACATCAGATGCATATAATAAGGAATAACACCTTCTAGAGTGGCAGCAAAGCCTTGAGGCACTCATGGTGATTTCAAGCGTCAAAGCAAGCAGAAGTCATTTGTTTTAATGAGAACTGGAGGTTTTGAGTGAAAGAGACCAGTGGCGATGCAACAAAGTTGTAAAATGGAAACTGTGAAGGCCAAGAACTTTTACTATAACCAAAACGTTTTAAAAAATCACTCCAGCTCTAAAGGTATGGTCACATTTGCCGGGTGATTTTGCGGGTGAAATCCAGTCATTTCAAAAAGAATTGGGAGTTTCGGGAATAATTTCAAGTTTTCAAGTTGGTCACATGAATTTGCTATGTTGACCAAGAGAAAACTGCTTGGTTTGAAAGGGACTTCTGTGTGAGCTGTACTTCATATATCACTACACTATTGACAATAGACAGTGGATCATTTTTTGGCTGCAAAATTTCACAGATATTTTGCCAATATGACTGCAACTTAAGACAATTGTGGGGACAATGGCACAACTATAACAGCACAGAGGGAAGATAACATTGGAATCCCTTTCAGAGCTATATATCTTCAGTTGGTAAACCTTAAAGCTGCAGTGTGCTCTTAGAATAAACATTACAGTAGGGCGAATGAACACTAATTTATATATAGTTATTGTTATAGTTTTCGTTCTTGGTGTGAATGGACCTTAAAGGCATAGTTCATCTAAAAATGAAAGCTTATAAATTGGAATCGATCATGAAATACATGATAATCCCCATTCCTAGTAGGAACATCTACTAGAAAGCGACAGTTTGAATACTCCCATTTTAAGCATTTAAGCACTGCAAGCAAATTAGGCGACTTGCGGACTTGCAGTGTAAATACGTCTCAGGTTCATATTTAATTTTACTTTGAAATGAAGACAAAAAAAGCAACTGAAGTCAAGGGGTCAATAAAATTAGCTTCATTGTATGTAAACAATAAATAGGTGATTAGCGTAATGTTGCCTCTCTACATCCAAAAAAGACTGGCTATGTATAAAATAAGTGGATCTGTGAGATGTGATCAAGCGTCAGGGCAGTATTCCTGGGTATTAAGGGGTTAAACATTATCTTTAGTCACCCTGATCTTGCCCTTCAAGGCAACTCTCCCACCTAGATGATTACACACACACTTTTTCTTGGTACGCACTGAGAAAGCTGTCAAGCTGTCAGTTTAACCCTGAAAGGCCATTAAAGGTCCCCTGTGTCAGTAGTTTAAATCAGGAGAGACCTGTCCACTTATGAGATGTGTGCTTTAAGACGCTTCAAGTGTGGCAGGGGTTAAGCCACATTTGTTGCATGTCGTCTCTCACCTGGAAACCCAGAAGAATGCAGAGGTACCAGGGTGGGCGATCGTTGATGGAGTAGATAAGGTTGCCTTCAGGCCTCGAGTCCAGACCCTCTTCCAGACTCTCGGCACGGAGGTCAGCAATGACGGTCTTCTCAGGGTCATGGCTGCCATCTGAAATCTGAGGGTAGTGGAGATTATTCCAACATACTCTAGGAGACTCAGGATTGAGGTTAATTGAGAGAGTAAAGGACAGTGACCACTAAATCCTTTCGAGAAACAAGATACGGAGACCTGCAATGTCTAAACATTCTAGATTATCATGTAAATTAACTGGTTTTATTCCACTCAAAAAAATTATTTAATATGGATAAATGACCCTAAAATAAATTAATCTATACAAGCAAAACTCATTTTTATGGGTTATGATTAAGGTTGCAAAAAGGTGGAAAATTTCCAGTAAATATAGGAAATATTCCAGAAAGTTTGGAAATTTTCCAGGATTTTTTGGAATATTCCAGGGATTTTTGGAAAGTTTCCGGAAATTTAGCACCTATTTACAACCCTAGTTATGATGTAGAAATAACTCTTTAAGGTAACAACTGCAGGTTAACCTAATACTCTAATAAGCATAAATATACTTTCATAAATTTTGGATAAAAATCCTTTTTTATTTTCTTGTTTAATTTACTCTAATTTATTTTATTTAATAAAATTAAATATATTTTCAGTATTGAAATAAATAAATATAATTCTAATTAACATTTCTCACACTCTTCTCAGCAACAAGTTCTATTTGATGCTTCAACAAGCAACCAGTACCAATAAAACATTTTTTTTTGGTTTTTGTTAACTAAAATCAAGTCATAATGAAGTTTCATTAAATTGAACACTTTTTACACTGGTCTAAATAGAGACACAACCTCCCTCTGAAAATGTATTCACTAGTGTCAGAAAATTATATATATATATATGTATTATTATTATTTTTTTTAATTATTATTTTTTAGGAGGTATGGCCTTCCTTTCTATCTTCATGACTCACCCTTTTTTTCTTGTGCTTCTTGCTCATTGAGAAGTTCATTCAAATGAGCACTTATCAGCCAATAATGGGCCTTTTAAACAATATTCGGTCTGTGGTTGATCTGCTGTTAAGAAAAACCAGGACAGAGCACCTCATGGGGGATATACGATACAACAAACAAGTGACTTGTTTTAATGTGTTACATGGTCCAGCGCATATGTAAGCATGCACAATTTTAAAGGGATTGCTCTTTTCTTTTCTTTTCTTTTCTTTTCTTTTCTTTTCTTTTCTTTTCATGAGCTACATGTCCTCAGTTCAAATTCAAAACATAATTTCTTTAAAATTAAGGAATAAGGATTCATTCATGTGTGAACAAGCAAGCCACTATGATGATGTGAGATTGATGATGGCTTAGTTCACCAAAAATTCAACTTCTGTCATCATTTACTCACCCTCATGCCATTCCAAACCTGTATGACGTTCTTTCTTCTGTGGAACACAAAAGATGATTTTGGCAGAATGACAGTGTCAGTCACCATTTCTATTATTGAATGGGGGGAAAAAACATGCAACAACAGTAAATGGTGACTGAGGCTGTTTGAATAACATCATCTTTTTCTGTTTTCCACGGAAGACATATGGATTTTAAAACAACATCAGTGTGAGTAAATGATGACAGATAAATTTCCAGCTTTTACAGACAGACAAACAGACATAGGATAGATAGATAGATGGATGGATGGATGGATGGATGGATAGATAGATAGATAGATAGATAGATAGATAGATAGATAGATAGATAGATAGATAGATACTTAACAGCTAGATGGAAAAAAACTAGATAGCTAAATAGACACAGCTGGTTATCTAGCAAAATACAGATAAACTGATTTACAGAAGAAAGAAAGAAATTAAGAAAGAAAGAACGCTAAACAGACAAACAGCTTATTCAGACGTTTGATCAATGAATATCCTCAACTAGTCCAGCCCCACACAGATTGATACATAGCTACTTTTTATGATTTATTAGTACCTAATTAATGTCACAAACATGTCCAAATGATTTTACAGCAACGTATCAGCATGTAGTTTGGCAAACATACCGTACTACCTAGTCACTGTCTTGAGAATGAAATGCGTCTGACTGATAAGGAAATGTGTGGATGCTGTGTTCTCAGAGTTGTTTGAATGTGAAGACGTGTGATTTATGACTAAGGAATTTACACTACACTCAAACCTACATACCACCTTCTTTTTGGTTGAGGTCCAGGGGGTGATTTTGGCATTAATGCTACTGAACTCATTAAATGAAATAGGCCTACTACACCACGCTTATCTGAGCAACGCCGCCTCGGGCACTCGACGCACGGGGCTTTTCTGAACGGTTTATACTGCCCCCTAACGTTACTGCTTCATATCGATATCGTGTGGGTGTTGAAAGAACTTAGGCTATAAGCCCCTCCAGTCTGTTTTCCCAAAAAATTATCATCTTCGTGTAAGTGTGGCATTTAAATCCACTCAACTGTTGTTTCATATGTAAACACAGTCATGCTTCAGGATCAAGCTGTGATGTTAAGTTGTGCCAGTCAAGTAGTCAATTCAAAGACATAAAAACCGCCATTAAGGATATAAATACATAGTTGTTAATGTTGTTAAAGGCTTTGCATACAGTAAACAAATTCTGCAAATATCTGTGGTTTATATAGCGGCTACCGCCTCCTAGTGGTAGTTGCACGTCTGACTCACGGTCATGGATTGATGATCCACCTTGGTAAACTTGGCATGGACACCTCTACTGGCTTAGCCTAGAAGTTTAAGTATTTTTATTTATTTATTTGACTAATTATAATGCTAAATTAAATAATTTGTGTTATTTCACAGCAGCCAGAGTGTCTCACATGTTGTTATGCACTGTGTAAGTTTGCAGATTTTATGCAAATGTTTAATCAAGTTTTTAATTACTCATGACAAGAAATTTCACATGCTAGTGACTGGTCTTTTGTAAAACTCAGCAAAATATTAAAAGCTGGTTGAGGGAGGAGGGTTGGTTGTTGTTGGACTATGGTGGCTATTTTTGCACTTAAGGAAGTAAACAGAGAATAGGATGAAGTGAGAAAATGGCGTGTTTATCTGAAACAATAAGACGGTGTCCCACTGTTTCCCCTGAAGCCATTTGACCGTTATAAATCAGTTTTCAGTCCCTCATTAAATTACTCTGGTCTTTACCAGCCTTTTCCTCCACAGCATATGATACAAAATGACAGACAGGAGCTTATTCATTTGTTATTTTGTAAGATGTTATAAATAAACGTAATAATTAAATGATTAAAGATATTCTCAGAGAATAAATAAAATGTGTGTGTGTGTTATTTTAATTGATTTATTCTCAGAAAATATATCCTTAATTATTATGTTTATTTTTCTCACCCTGGTGGATGGATTTTATTTATAAAATGTATAATTTACATAGGTTTATTCTTTAAAATATGATTTTATTACAATAAATGCACAATATTAAGTAATACAAAATAGTGTCTTATTTTAAGGATTTTTAGAAAACAAACTGTTTACAAAAGTGATTTTTCAGGATTTTATTATTTAACATTTTCTCATTCTATCAGCAGGTTTTATTTGTAAAATTTATTGAGATTTATACTAAAATATTTTATGTCAAAAGATACAATATTCAATAAGAAAAAAAGTAACGTCATATCTTATTTTAAGGATGTTTAGAAAAATACTTGTAAATGATTCTCTTACATTATATTGAAATCTGTATGATTTAAAATGAAACTTCTTTCATTGCAGTTTTATCTGATTTTGTGGTTATGTGTGTTTAGAAACTGGCATTGTAAAGCATATTAATAATACATCATGTGGTAGCAGCAAGAATTTCACTAAAACATCAGCTAAATATTACCTCAACAAGCCCAGCATTCATATGGGGCCTCTCAAGACCACAAGTTAGTCTTATTAACTTCTCAGATTACTCATATAATTCCATAATGACAAGATGGTTATGATGATGTGAAAATGATCCTTAGAAGTTTGGAATCCAGTTTGAACTACAACAGTTACGTAAAATGTTGACTTTGTTGTTCAGTAAGCACGACCACCGGTATATATTAACCACGGTAAACCCATAATCCACCAGAAAACAATGTACACTAGTATTGTTTCACATTCAGATAACATGTATTCACTAACTAGTGACAAAAACCGACAAAACAAGCCCCAAGGAACAATTCTAGGGCTTTCCATTAAAACACATGTGATGAAGAGAAACAAACAGCAATTGATAAGACTGTTTTTGTTTTCCTCAGGATCAAGCTATTTCGAATCATTTTTTGGCACTTACTTCGAAGGTTGAGTCTGTGACGCCCTGGTTTCTTAACACAATGTCAAGCTTTTGGTCCTGTTGAGTGAGATTCATAGCTGACCTGTAGGTTTGTGCAGTAAGGCAGCGGCCACACTTCTGAGAAGTTGAGAGAGAGACACTGGCCTTTGCAGTCGGCTGGTCAGGCTGGTCGTCAAGGAAACTGGAGCTGTGCGTTACATGTGCCTTGGACTCATGGAGCATTTGTGTAATCGGTAGCTTGACTGAGGGTTTTGGAGTCATGTGCCTGCCTGAGGACCACCGCTACGGACACCGATGGGGCCGCAGGACCTCACGAGTGCTCCCAGTGTTTGTGTTGATTTCAGGCATATTAAAGCAACCCTGACTGAGCATGAGGAGGACCAACAGGAAACATGACAGTGAAAATCATAAATCTATGCTCCAATTTCGGACACGTTGTGAATCAGGAACCATGAGAATTAACCCAGAGTTCATCAAGAACCGAACAGCAGCCCTTATTACCTACCTAAAGACTTGTGTCTTTATATTCAACAGCTCATATCATTAACTGATATAATGTTAAAATGTCAGCTTGAACTATACTTTAGTCTACTTTGTGGTAAAACAGAACACAGGATGAATTAAAGTTCATCAGTTAACAAGTTTTTACCAAAGTCTTTCCCATCAAATTTATTTTAAATTTGTATTATTATTATTATTATTATTATTTAAAACAGGCCTTTCAATAATTAAGGGTAAATTGAAATATAAAGTGATGTGCCATGCCAAGACTTCTGAGAACATCCTTGTTTTGTTTTATTTTATTTTAGTTTTAATTATTTATTTATATATTTGTTTGTAAAATTATTTTAAATCATAAAAAGAAATTATTATTCTTATTTTTATTATAATTATTACTATAAATTACTTCCATTTCTGCAGTAAAAGTACAATAATGTGTAATTATTATATTATATTATAATTAAAAGGTTTATGATTGATTTTAAATAATAATAATAGCAATAATAATAATATAGTTATTATTTTTATTGTTATTATTATTATTATTAAAATAATACTTTCATAAATAATTTTTTCAGTAACATTATAGTCAATTTGCAGGAATAATATAAAATATAATATAATATAATATAATATAATATAATATAATATATGAATGATGTGTCCTGTTAAATTTTATGTAACGTATGATCATATATGGTAAGGAAACCAAGTAACAGGTTTTTACTGAGGCATTTTAAGTTCTTTTCCCATTAGAGGATGATGATGATGATGATTATTATTATTTAGACCAGCATATCTGTTCACTAGTGTATGTGAAGCATGGAGTGCTGGTGTACGAGTGTAACCATCATGTTTCTTGACTAGTTTAACCTGCAAAATTTCACCAGAAAGACTAGTTGACCAGTCTCGTCAAGTTTTGCTTGTGAGGAACATGGCAGTGCTGATCCACCGACTGGACCAGCACCAAACCAGCATGAATCAGCCCAGGCCAGCATGAAAATTGATGGCAGTCTTTTCAACAGAGCATTCTGTTTCTCTTATTAAAATCCTGTTTATTTGACCATTTTTATAAACTGAAAACTGTCATCATTACATGCACTGTCATTTTGATGATGACAGTTCTGACCTCTTTGCTTTAAATGCCTTTTCACTGTCACAAATCTAATTCATTAACAGTGTGTCAGGATCCCTCAAAGCAGCTCGCTTTAAACCATCTTGTCACTATGGCTTTGTCTGTTGGATTGATATGTGAAAGGATCAGTTCGATCTCTTTGACCCCTTTTCAGCAGACATCATTCTGCCACCCTCATCAGCCATCAGCCAAATGAAATACTGCCAATCAATAGATCACGTTCAACAAGTCTTTATATACTCATCAGAACAGGACGACTGACAGCCGCTCTGATCATAATCTGGGTGAAAGGTGACAGCAGCTCCACTCACAGGGTCAGAGTGATACATTAAAGATGTTCAGATGTGATTTGTGTAACTTTTCGCCTGGAATTTTACTGTTTGTGTCTTTTGCTTTTTCAAGCATGGTCACCAACCCCCAATGCCGAACAGCTGGACAAATGTCTAAACAGAACATTTCTTTCACAGTTAAAACCAAAAACTCTTCAGGGGTATGACTCTCAAAAATATTGTCAATAAATTAATTACTGATATAATATAATGTTTTCTTTTAATGTTTTTGAAAGAAGTCGCTTATGCTTACAGAGGCTGCATATACTGTATTTGATAAAAAATAATATCAAAATATTATTACAATTTAAATAACTGTTTTGTAATATATTTTAAAATATAATCTTAAATGGCTAGTAGTCTAGCGGTATGGTCTCGTGAGGGAATGATTTGACCAAATTAGAGTGGGGTTAAGAAACAATGTGTAGACCACATTCATGAGTCCAGACCCTGAAACAGAGAGTTCAATCAATTTAGACTCTGACGGAGCAGAAACACAGTCTACCACACAAAATGAAAGGCTCAGATCTCTGTCATTTGAGCATGACATCTGTAGTCATTCCTTATCTATGCTGCTCTATTCTCAGAAAATCTAAATTAGACACTGATTAACTCACATGAAACTCACACGCACTAACTGACATTTCAGTGCTATATAGAATAGAATATAATGTGATATATATTTAGAATAACAAAAAAATATATAGAGACATATAATACTCTATAAATACTCTATATTCTATAAAAATATATGGAGCTATATATTATGCTATAACGGGGATATTTTGGCTTAGGGGTATGTAATTCTCTATAATTGGTATATTTTTATGATATTCTAAGGATATATTATATTCTGTAACTGGGATATTTTGAAGTTTATATGACAAACCCAGAAACTTAAAACATAAGGAATGATGTTATACATTCTTATAAGTTCACTGGGGATGCTTCTTTCCACTCAGTGGAGATCAGTGTAATTTAAAAAGAAAATTAACATATCAAATAGGAACAAACATATTCCCCCTGTTTCATCCCATTCCATTTCCCCTAAAACGAATGTGATCAGCTGAAATGAAATACTGCTGTTTTCTCTTAGAACTTGCCAGGAACGGTCAGAGTTTCCATATGGACAAGCTGTGATGGTGTTTAGAGGCCCCCAAGCAAAAGGGGCTCGTGTGGGGACTCTAAGAAATCAGTGAACTTAAGTAGAAAGGAAACGTTAGAATGCTATACTAATGCTAAAAGCCCCACAAACATGCTCAAATAATTTGTAGATGATTTATGGCATGTTTGCGGTGGAGTTGTTTGCATGTGGTGACAGATATGCAGGCCACAGTATCCTAAACGATGTAACGTAAATAGTTATGACAGTTTAAATGAACATCAGTTTTGAACATTCATTGCATGTCCATATTGCTACAGATTGAGTTTTAGATGACAATGCTCCATGATTCTACTAGGGTAACATAGTGGATAATTCACAATGAATATAATCCAACAATACTATATAGAATAATAAAGTATAATACTTTATGAAAAAAAAATCTGCTATTTAACTTTGGACATGATTCAGAGAAAAATACAGACATAAGAGCAGTGTTTTTTTTTTGTAATGCCCCCTTGCCTCTCAAATTTCCTCTGATATTAAAACTTTTGTGCACCCATACATTTTTGTACATGTATTTGTTTGGGAGAAGCCTTTTTACAAAATGTTCAATGACTTAGAAATGAATATACATACATACATACATATATTTATTAAATTAAATTAAATTAATTTAATTTATAAATTAATAAATTAATGTAACAGTAGCTGACAATGAATTGTATCATAGGCAGTTTTTTTCAGGAAAATGTAACATTGTTTCAGCTTGAAGACAGCATTACCTTAAAGGTACAGTAACAAAAGGGTCATGTAAAACTACATTAACATTTTTGGTGACAAACACTTTGAAGATTACAATAGATACAATAGATTATTGTATCTACAATAGATTATTTTATTATTAAAATGTTAATAAGTTCCAAAGGTTCCATTGTTTCATTGTTGTATAATTGATTCCAATGTCTTTCAACTGTAAATTGACTTTATTTAATCATGTACCACAGTTTGTCCAGCAGATGGCAGCATGTCTCTTCTTATGCACCACTGCAAACTCCCGACATCATCAACCTTGGGGCAGACATATCCATGGTAACCCATGAATGAATTCACACAGCTTACTGTAATGAATGAAATGGACCAAAAGATAAAAGCTGAAGAAAAAACACAGCTCCTGTGAGAGACTGTGTCACATGAACGCTTAAACATTAGGATCTGCTCTTGGTGGATATTTATCATTATGTATAGAGCTCAAGATTTGCCTGGTTCATAGTCCAGTTAGCCTCTGCTGGTAGATGCTGTAACTACACTATTCTGTCTTTCTCCAGGTCACAACAAAGACCTCTGAAAGAACACAACATCCGGTCTTAATCTCTATTACAGTTACATGTGCAACAGGAAGGGACTGATAGCATGTCTGTTCGACCGAATCAGGCCAATTAGCTTCCTGTGAACACAGAGTGGACAGTCAATAGTGACACAGAGGGGTCACTAGCCACTGGCTCTTAATGACATGCTGAGAGGAAGCAGGATTAGCGAGGGATGATGTCATCGCTGCCACCAGCAACTGTGCCCTGAATGACATTTCTATTACTCTGTGTTGGCTTATAAAGAAACACATTGCTGGTTTAATGTCACAGAGACACAGAGAACGAATGTTTGTGGGTCACGAAAAAACCGAGGGGATACAGTGTGCTTTTCCTTTGATTTATTTGCTTATGAATCATACAGTGCACGGCTGAATTTATATTGCTTCATGCAGCAAGAATGCACGATTTGTTCAAGTCTCAGTACGACTTCTCGAAGACACAATAGATTCCAAAACATCTGTGTTACATTACATCTGCATTGGATCACTTTATGACTCGCCTTTTTTGGAAATCTTAGTGATACCAGATAGATTGCCCTGCGCACAAAATTCAATACTTTTCTCATTCCAGCATGCATGAAAGCTTGGTTGCTGTTGAAACGGTTCTGTTTGTTGTTGTTTTTTACGGATGGGCATCTGACTGTACAGTCTCACATGTTTCCAGCCAAGGGTAACTGGAATAGTGTAACAGTAATATTAAAGGGATAGTTCGCCCCCAAAAAACAAAAAAAATTCTGACATAATTTTCTCATCCTCAAGTTGTTCCAAACCTGTATAAGTTTCTTTTGTGTGTGTGTGTTAAACACAAAAGAAGATATTTTGAAGAATGTTGGTAATCAAACAGTTGACAGCAGCCATTGACTTACATAGTATGGGAAAAAATACTATGGAAGTCAATGGCTACCGTCAACTTTTTAGATGAATGACAGATTTTCATTTTTGGGTGAACTATCCCTTTAAAGCAATTTCAGAAAATTAAAGGTGCAATAGGTGATTGTCTTCAGAAATTTTTTTTGTTATGCTGGTTGAAAGTCTCTTCACATCCCGATAGCAATCATTAATCACAAGTTAAGAGGTCTAAATGTATTTATCTGTATTTATATATTCTGTGGAAGGCGTAGGACCAAGAAATGTTCGTCCAATCAAAACGCTCGGTCCGAGCGTTTTAATTGGCTTTCATACCTGCCTGTCAATGTATGTATCTGCATACCTCTGCGCACCCGGTTTGCGCAGAGAGGATATGTCATCAGCGCGTTCACGCATGCTGTGCAGACTGAGCGAGAATGGCAGACAAACATCAACAACCCAACCTTCCTTCCTGGTATTGTAGTACTTTTAAATAGGACCGAGAAATTTTCGTCCAATCAAAACGCTCGGTCCGAGCGTTTTAATTGGCTTTCATACCTGCCTGTCAATGTATGTATCTGCATACCTCTGCGCACCCGGTTTGCGCAGAGAGGATATGTCATCAGCGCGTTCACGCATGCTGTGCAGACTGAGCGAGAATGGCAGACAAACATCAACAACCCAACCTTCCTTCCTGGTATTGTAGTACTTTTAAAGTTTTCTCGCCAGTGAATGACACATGATGTAGCCCAGCGGTTCCCAATTCCAGTCCTCGCGCACATATTTTGCATGTCTCCCTTAGTTAACAAGTCAAGTCAAGTCAAGTCACCTTTATTTATATAGCGCTGTTAACAATACAGATTGTGTCAAAGCAACTGAACAGCATTAATTAGGAAAATAGTGTGTCAATAATGCAAAAT
>NW_015558570.1:541025-542605 GCF_001515605.1 Sinocyclocheilus anshuiensis | reverse complement strand
AGGGAGCGTGGCTTTGGAGTGCAATTTGCAGGGAGGGTGGGACATTCGCTTTCAGTGCTATCAGGCTAAAGTTAGCGTTTTTCAAGATCTCCTACTGCACCTTTAAGTGCGAACATAATATCATTCAGCTGTAGCCACAAAACAATATTGCCAGTTAAGGTCTGTTCACACCAAGGATGATAACAATAACAATAATGATAAGAATAAAGTTTTAAAAATCTTTCTAAATCTAAAAGTATAATGAAATCGACAGCACAATTATAATGCTAACAGCACAGATGAATGACATTGTTGCAATCACTTTCAGAACGAAAAACATTAAAGGCACATTCACACCAATGATAACTATAACTATAACTATATTAGCGTCCACATCAATACACAGTAATGTTCTTTTTTATGTAAGTATGCGCTGCATTTTTGTCATCTGCCACTTTAAACGCTCAAGCTTTTTTAAGTTGAATGGATTCTGATTGGCTGTCAATGTTTTTATCATTCATGAGCAGGAAAAAAATTGTTCTGAAAGTGATTCCAACAATATTGAAATTAAACATGAAATTAAAATGATCATTAAAACTTTTTAGTTGTTGTTAGAAGATGATAATTATAGTTAACATCTTTATTGTGATTGACTTTAACAGCCTATCAGAATCCAACTTTAAAAGACTCAAAAGCTAAAGACGTTGGTTTGGATGCTAATATAGTTATCGTTATTGTTATTGTTACAGTCATTGACCTTGGTGTAATATGCCCTTTATGGTCAAATTTTGTCCATCAACCAAAACAGCTCCAAGCAATGCCATTGCATGTCTCCAGGCAACACAGTAGGGGCGTTTCGTTCCTGAATGAATCATTGTTTTTGATCAAATCAGTTGAGTGAATGATTCAATGACTCACTAATAAAGACTGTTTACTTGTTTCATTCCTAAATAAAGCAGTGTTTTTGAACCGATCAGTTGAGTGACTGATTCAATGACTTGCTCAAAGACAGTTCACGAGTTTCATTGAATGAATTAGCATTTTGGACGCATTAGTTCAGTTAATAATCATTGACAGAATGACTGAATGTCTCACTCATAAAAAAAAAAAAACTGTTACTTGTCGCCACTTATTGGCATAATGGTGTAAACGTACAGAAAGACTCACTGCAAAATCTCTACTACTAATTCACAGCACTTGGCCAATCACATTGAATCGTTGTGACTAACATAAAATGGACGTCATGGGTCTACTATCTATAAACAGTGATTCAGTCAAAATTCTCTCAAATCTGTCTTCTCTGTCATTGTGTGTTTCATTCATCCGTTTTTTTTTTTTGCCTGTTTTTATTATTCATTATGCTTTCACTCATCGCTCATTCTTTTGATTCGTCTGCCACACTCAATGCTAATATCTGCTGAATCCATTAGGTATTATTTTTAGGTCTGCTTTATGAAGGAAGAAAACGTGGTCTAAATCTAGACATTGTCTTTACACAGACTCGCTCTTTTCCGTTGGCTCTCTCGCAGGGCAACTTCCTTTCAGTCATGAGTTGGAAATTGAATTTGCATGCAACCACAGGTTATATATATAACCTGTGG
>NW_015558570.1:539136-540889 GCF_001515605.1 Sinocyclocheilus anshuiensis | reverse complement strand
TTGGATGGAGGGAAAGGGGGGGGGGGGTTGTGAAAGGAACTCTGTCATTCACCACTCACCCTGTCTGAGGATTACAGCACATAATCTGCACGGCAACAGCCCCGCTCTCTCTCTCACTGAGATGATGGAAAGAAAGAGGGAGGGGGGACAGATAGAAAGAAGAGATGAGATTAAGAATGACTGCTGATTCATTCATAATTTCCTCTCTATTCACATTCCCGGCCTTCACTGGGGGGCAGTGAAAACTGAGCATCAAGATGAAGGAGGGCGAGTGAGGACGAGCCGAGCTTCATCCATCCACACCCCTATATTCATCAGCGGCGAGGAAGAGGAGGGAGCTAATGACGTCATTGTAAAGGCACCGCAGTACAAAGGCAAAGTTCTGCGGGCTGCAATGAAATATAGACGTGCACTCATTCTGCCAAAGATCCCATGAACTGATGATGGTGTGCAAAACTGGATTTGAAGCTAAATTCAGAGTCTAAAGCTGTGAGTTTAAATTGGTTGAGAATGGTCAAATGCATTTGTAGGATAGTACTGTGGAAAGTCTTTCCATGCGCAAGCTTTTTTTTTTTTATTAGGACCAGTCGTTTTGGAAAAGGGTGGCAGAGCGCATGCCAGTGCAGTGGCTTGGGCTTGACGTAAGCACGATGATATCATTGATTCAGGGGCGCAGAGAATAAGGTGCAGTCTTGATTTTTTTTTTTTTTTAGCGCTTTAGTTGTCAGGACAGACAGTGCTAACAAAGAAAATTCTGCAGCAATAAACTCAACGGATGTACACATGTGCATGGTACTGCATTCAAAATCAACTTTTTATGTTGTGACAAAAGACCTCTTTCAAGAATAGATCCACAGATGAGCCATAGATTCAACCATCAGTCAGAGGAAGGATACATTAAGAAGAATGCTATGAAGCAGAGCTTGATAATCATAAAGCATTGGCTCGCAAAAAATGGGTCAAGGATTGATGCCATAACTACGTCATATCACAAAATCTTTCTCCATTGACAGATATTCAAAAGTAACTATTTATTCTTGAGTAAATGCAGTTTTTGCAAATAACCTACTGCAAATATTTCTTTATAGTACAGATTTTACCAGTGCCTGAGTCTTTTTAGAGAGCTTTTGAAAACATGAAATAAATTAATATTTTTAAAATCGAAATATTATTATTTAAATTATTAATTAAAATACTCTACCGTTCAAAATATTGGGGTGAGTAATAATATCTTTTGTTGTTTTTGTCTCTCGATTTTATGAATTTTTTATGACAATTTTAAATAATGTTTTCTATTTTAATATATTTTATGTTTAATTTATTCCTGTGATGTCAAACCTGAATTTTCAGCAGCCAGTACTCCAGTTATTAGTGTCCCATAATTATTCATATATGCCGATTTGGTGCTCAAGAAACAATTCTTATTTTTTTATCAATGTTGAAAACAGTTGTGCTGCTTTATATTTTTGTGGAAATATTGACCAGGATTAACTGATGAATAGAAAGAACACCATTTATTTGAAATACAATTGTTTTTATATTTTACAAAGATTTACTGCTATTCATATATTGTTTATGGATGAATATTAATTTATTTATTGCCTTTTAGAATCTCCCACTTGAGAACCACTGTCATAAAGTAAGTCCTGTTGTGATGTTTTCTTTGTCTGGCCTGTAAATGCTTCATCATGATCAGAATCGTGTTGTGGTAATGGTGCATGAGAACAGATAAACCTCTTCCCACTCCTGCTGA
>NW_015558570.1:515058-538778 GCF_001515605.1 Sinocyclocheilus anshuiensis | reverse complement strand
ACGGGCATTTGACCGGTCTGTCCTCCACTGATCCAGAATAGCATCCTTTTGAAAAAGAGGTCAGCACCCCCTCCGTCTCATAAAAATAAAAAAATAATAACCAAAGAAGATTTTGAACAGGGGAGTGTGAGAAGAGAGGGAAACAAAATGAATCATGCCAGGATGACTAATGTCTTGCATAACTGCCTGAGAATCCCTCCTAGTGTTTATCAATGGGTGGTGGGCTGGCTGGATTTCATAACCCTCCCACATTCCCTTCAAAAAGATCAAAACCTGTGAATATCACAGCCGCCAATCATCACAAGCCGCCATAGGTAAACCGCACTGCACAGTCGAAAGCAAACAGATTCTGTTTATAAAAGAGAAATGCAGGTTGAATGATGTATTATTGTTGTCAGAAGATATAATAATCAGTGGGTTTTTAAACTCTGACCCTATGTCAATATTTTCATTTGACCTCTCAAAAAGTACGCACATATTTAAATTCACAATACTAATTGACTCTTGGAAATAAGAATGGCATTGCTTGGCTTGGAAGGGATTCCTCAAGGATGTCATGTCTGACACAATCAAACTACGTGCCTCTTTATTTTGTCCTACTTTGAGATGGAGAATCCAGCTCGCTTCCGCTTTGACGTCATCAGCCATATCTGGCCTGTATTATGTTCACTCCCTCTCCTCTGCTTCCCCCTCGAGAGTTTGTTATTCCACTGAACCAAAATAAATTGCCTATGAAACCGGATGAATCAGTCAACCCCCTCTTCCCTCCTCCCTTTTCCCATTCCATCCTTTTTCACTCAGTATTACGTATTTGAAGGGAGTCTCGATGCGTCTTTCTATTCTCTTTTCTTCTTTTTTTCCAAGTGGGGCATTTCTTCCAGCACCCACTCTGTTTGCTCTTTTTAGCATCTCGCTGCTTTCTGGTTGTCACGCCTTATTTTGAGTCATGAGTCGTGGTGTTAGCAAAGTTAGCGGGAGTTTGAGGATGATGTGCTGACAGCAGAAGAGTTGAATCATCTGGAATCATCTTGAAGAGGCTACTTGCACAGGGACTGAATTTTGAGAATAAAGTGGCTGTAAAAGTGAACATCAGGAACATCAAAAACATCAGGAATAACAGCATTTTAGAAATGGCGTAATAGTTCAGTTGCGTTATTTACATACACATAATGTGTTTACTACATCAAATCAAAACTGGACTGAAGCACAATACAGAATACATAGTATACCCCAGTAGAATCCAATCCATCTCCCTGATCAGTGCTTGTTAACGTTATGCTACGCTAATAAGCAAAGTTATTAACATGCTAATCAAAAGCTAACTGAAAACATATATATCATTCTTTTTTTTTTAATTGAAAGTGCCAGCGTCACATGGTACTATCTCCTTCCTCGATGTCTGATTAAACATGCTTATACGTTAAGCTATTAGCGTGCTAATGAAAGGCTATCTGAAAATATTTATGCCTTTATTTTTAATCGAAAGTGCCAGGATCATACATGACACTCCTTCCTCAGTGTCTGCTAAAAACGCTAATAGGCTAAGCTATTAGCATGTTAAACAAAGGCTAACTGGAACTATTTATAGGTATATCTATCTAATTTTTAATCAGAAGTGCTTCCTCAGTGCCTGGTGAAAAATGTAGGGTGTTATTGTGATATTCTAATTCATCAAAAAAAAATAAATAATCTTGCAGTTAGTGTTATACTAAGTTAAGCTATAAGCTTGCTAATCAAAGGCAACATGAAAAAAATAAATGTTTAATAATTTCAGTTTTTTAAATTTTTTAAAGTGCTTATTTCTTACAAAATACTATCTGTCTATGTAAGATAATATATTAAGGTATTACTATTGATATTTAATGTCTTTGAATAGGCCTAATTAATAATAATCATTAAGACTAAATACACTGTAAAGCAATTTTCTGTGATTTTTAATTAGGCACCAAACACAGTACCCATAAAAGGCAGTTAGATTTTCCATTCTGATCTTTTCCTATATTGTTGTCTATTGTTTCACCTCAGTTTTCACCTCAATTGTCTTTACAACAATCCAGAGGTCCAGTCTACTAAATAAGTAATACTGGAAAGGTGTGGGAACAGATGAGTTGAGGGAAAACCAAAGTGTCTGCAGAGCCAGGGGGTCACTAGTGGATTGAAGGAATGCGTTTGATGCACGTTTCACAGGAGAGGTGTAATATTTCCCTCACAAATCAAAAACACAAACCAGAGAAGATGCACTGACGCCACACACTTAATTTTATCGCCATCCATCATTTCCAGAAATAAGAAAGTAATTTGGACAGGTGAAGTTCAAGATTGTTCTCGATTTGGTGGTGATGATGGTTGGCAAGGTTTCTGTTTCTCTAGCAGAAGTCACACATGAAAGTGAAGTTGTAGGCGGGTATGAGGTGGCTGAGGCCTTAAAATCCTCCAGGCCAGCCAGTGACAGGAACACTGAGCCCAGACTAAGAATAAAACCTCACACGCTCTTTCTAATCTCACTTTCAGAATGTGTGTCATCTGAAAGTGTCAGGAACACAGTAATACAAAACTTGCACCGAAGTTCGTGTGTCTGTGAGGCTGATGCAGAAAACTGTAACCACATATCAATGGCTGCGTTTACACTGCAAGTCTTAATGCACAGATCCGATCTTTTGACCATATCCGATTTTTTGGCACGTCTGTTTACATTCACTTTAGACACGACTGGTATCCGATGGGTTTACATTAATTCCCACCCAAAAGGATTGTCTGCAGTGATCCTCATTGCTGAGAAATATATGTAGCTTTTAGCTGTTGTATTTTCAAAATTCACGGGGCGGGGGTTGAAAACCAGCTCCTGAATGTACAATTTCTTACCTATAAAAAGTTTCCATCTCAATAAAATGCGAGCGCATACAGAGCACGCCGGCATTAAAACGCCATTAAAAATCGTTATGAGCAAACATGTCGCCCTCGCCGTGCGAGTGTTTGTGTTTACACGTGTGCAACAAATTCCGATCTGTGTCAGATGTGAGCGAAAGATCGGATTTTGTGTGCCAGTGTAAACGCCGCCAATGTCCTAGCAATGACTAAAACACACCATGCAGTTGCAGCACACTGTAGAAAATGCCCAGAACAACTGCATAGCAACACCCTAGAAACCACACAACACCTTATGAACCACTAAAACACTTTAGTAGCTGCATAGAAATGACTTAGAAACACACTAGTAACTGCCCAGTACAACTTAGCACCTGCATAGCAACACTCTAGAAATCACCCAAAACACCCTAGAATATCCTAGTAAGTGCTAAAACACCCTAGCAACCGCCCAGAACACCCTAACAACCGCATAGCAACATCCTAGCAACCATCCAGGTCTCACTAGCAATCACATTGCAACATTTCTGTCAAGCAAGCACAACTCACATTTTTAAAATCTAGTTCAAATCTGGATAATTGACAGTAAAATGGATTCAGCATATTTGCCAGATTGTTTTATTTAAATGAAAGAAAGAAAGAAAGAAAGAAAGAAAGAAAAATTTGTGGTTACTGTAATTTTACTACAAATATCATAGTCAGACTCTGGTTACTGTAGTAAAAGCATGGTTAATTTTCATTGGGGTTTAATGCAGTCTTCTTGTTAGTAAACTAACACAATGTGCAATTCTTGTGCCACCAGTGACACCCAAAAAATGCAAAAATAATTGTTTTCAAACAGGTTTTTAAGAAAGACTCTCAGCTGCCATTGGTCAAACAAGCAGATAGCCCCGCCCCAAACCCACGTCACTGGTCATGCCAAAGTTGATGTCTGACAAACAGATTATAGTTCTGTATAGATTCTTCTAATGGTGTAGAAATCACATACTTCATCTTTAAATTTGTTAATCTCATAAACCACCTTGGTTAGTTGATTTGAGAGCAAGAGCTACCGTGAAAGCATGCAATGACTGATGTTTTAAAATGCAAAAATTATCTACATTATTAATGTGCTTTTTGGTAAGTGGTGGGAGCTTACAGTATGATGTCATTACACGTGTAGTGAAGATCTCATGAGGGGCTCGTAAAATCTTTCGCTATGAAATCATCTAATCAAAAATGAAGCAGATGAGGGAATAACTTCATATGCATCTCCCTTGCCTATGATGTCAGAATTTTTAAAGATGTTAGAGAGCAACAGAGAGATCGAATTAATGTAGATCATAACCTGAAGTATTCATTGGGAATATTACAATTTTAATGTGCAATGTGGCTACAACTATATTTTATTCATTCTCAGTGTGCTGTGATGTTTACTCATTCTTCAGGCTGATGTAAACTCAAATGATGTATTCAAGTATATTTGGCTGTTTTGTTCATGCTTTGGCGGAATGACCAAGTCTCTTGTATTCTCTAATTTATCTTCTTCCTGCTGTCTCAGTATCTGGGAGAAGCCTGATTAAATAAATGATTATGTGTCCATGCTAATTACAGTTTAACTCAAAATCAGTGGAAAGCATTAACTGATTCTGGAAGGATGTTTTCTTTTTGGATTTAGACTAGTGGCTCCAGTGACCAGACGAGTTACAAAAGATATTGATGGTTCTTCATCCTGGTTCACACAAGTGCTGGAAAAGAAACCTTTACCTGACATACAGTACCCACATAACAGATACATGACACAACACACTTATAATATTTGTATATGTATTAAGCAACCAGACAGAGACTGTTGGAGCAACACTGCTGTAGATGAGCTCATGCCAGTTATGGACACGCTTTCATTTATATGGAAGCCCATTTCTGTCTCAGAGTAAAAAAAGGTAATTGTTAGATAAATTTGAAAATATAGAGTAACACTGTTAAATACGAGTCATTGTGAGAAAAACAGTTACAATCATAAGAAATAAAGTAGCAACTAGGACAAAGTCAAATACAAAGTTACATACAAAGTCACAAAGTTCTACAATTTTGATTATGAGAACCAAAAGTGCAATTAACAGAAAAAATGCAATTTTGAGAAATAGTGTCGTAACTGCAAAAAAAAGTCAAACTATAATATATAGTCACAATTATGAGACAAAGTTTTGAATGTGAGATATAAAATCACAATTATGAGAAACAAAGCTGCAATTGGGAGATATAAATTTGCGATAATGAAAAAGTCAGAATTGCAGAAGATAAAGTCACAATGTGAGATATAAAGCTGTAATTATGATAAACAGCTGCAATTTTGAGAAATAATGTCGCAAATGTAAGATATAAAATAGTTGGGAGATATAAAGTCACACTGTGAGACGTTGGCTACAGTCATAATTGTCAGAAATAAAGTTTGCAAATGCAAGACAGCTGAGGAATAGAAAGTGACGATGTGAGAAATAGTCACAATTAAGAGAAACAAAGCAGTAATTTTGAGAAATAATGTTGCAATTGTGAGAAGTACAGTCGCAATTATGAGAAATAAAGTTGTAAATGCAAGCTGCAGTTATGAAAAACAGTCACAGTTGAGGAAAATAGTCACGAATGTGAGATATAAAGTCACAATTATGAGAAACGAGCTGTAATTTTGAGAAATAATGTCCCAATTGTGAGATAAAAAGTCATATTGTTAGATATATAGTCACAATTGTGAGAAAAAGTGAATGTGAAATATAGTTTAAATTATGAGAAACGAAGTCACAGTTGGGGAATGTAAAGACTACATGTGACAAAGTTGCAATTGTTGCAAATGGAAAAAATAAAACCACATTTGTGAGACATAAAGTCATATTGTGAGATAAACAGTCACAGTTATGAGAAATAAAGACCATGATTATCCAGATTCAAATATCTGAATTTGTCTGATACCATAAGGAAGGATTAAACAGCTTGTTTTGTGTTGTTCCCTGACAGGACGAAACCTGAACCTTCGGCACGCACCTCTCTGGCGATCACTGCTGCAAATGCTGAGCTCATCTGTGAGTCTTACCACAACTTATCTGATCTCAGAAGTGCGACATGAGACTGTCACGTCACCTCCTGCCAGCTCAGGTGCACCCAATGCTGTTTCACGGCCCGTTGCGTCGTAAAGATAATCAACCATGTATCCTTGAGTCAGTGAAGGCACGAAACACGTCAGCTTCCCCAAATACAGTCACCACCACGGGACCCTTGTTAAAGATTTAAGTGTTTTCACTGTGTACTAGGCCAAACCTTCAGAAGGAGTTAATAATAAATGTAACTCAATGCATGCGCTCTTAGCACGTGTGCACAAGTCACATTGATTCCTCTTGCTTTGTCATTGTTGTTGTTTACTATCACATACTGAAACTTTCTCATAGACTTTTTTTAATTAGATAGTGAGGTTAACATCTTTCCAAATCCCTAATCATATCAAATCTGCCATTTTTATCAAATGAAACGATAATCAGCCACTCTCATGTGAGGGTACAGGATGTTCTGATTTGCGATAACAAATGTTCTATTTCTGCACACAAGATGAACCATTAAACCGTCTCTGGTGACCTTTTAGAAGTAAACTTCACTTTTTTTTGCTAATATGGGTGTAGAAGTTGGCGGGTAATGGGAAATCATTGCTGGTTCAGAGCTGAGGGCGATTTAGCATGAAAGGGAGTAAAGAGCTTCCAGTGGAGCAGTGACTGGCAGTAGCCACATGGTGTCATAAGTTTTGCTGTGGTGTCATCTGAGCATGAGTTCCTTCCTTGTTGTTAAACAGTTGAACCCCAGCCCTCCTTTTGTCACTAGCAGCCGCAGACCACATCCTGATCTCTGGTTTAGCGCTCTTCCTACTGATATGACTGCTGTTTCACAGTAGACACTCACATACACAGCACTGTGACCTTTGCTGTATTGTAGTCAAGCTAGCAGACTATACTACACACCAAGACTACACACCAATTTACCAGGCAAATCTCACAAAGAAATGGGTCATATTTAGCACATAAATTAAAAAAAAAAATTAAAAAAGGAAATTAGGGTTAAGGACTATTACGATTTGATTATGACAGTTTGAGCACATTTCCCCCTGCAAATTCATTACAGTAAGCAAAAATAAATAAATAAAAAAAAATTAAAAAAAAATATATATATATGCAAATATATTACTGTCATAAATATATATATTAGATATGATGTCTGCTTATATGTATTATTAAATAATAATAAGTAATTATTAAAATATTGTAACAATTTTGCTTTTGTTTCTATATATGTTTCTATATAGTTGCTGTTTCTTTTTTTTCCCTCAAAATGTTTAATTGCTGTAATGCAAACATAAATAAAATTTAGTTTTAACTACAATTTTGGTTTTAGTTTTAAATTAAAATTCATGTATAGGTTTATATATAAACTGTAGGTTTATATGTAAACTATAATTTCAATCAATCTTACTTAAGATAAAAATGGTGTGTGTTAAAACAATATTATAATAGTTTTTATTTAATTTTATTTCTTAAAAATTGTTGTTATAATTATTACAATGATTAAAATGTTTATTTATTTACATGAGTATTTGTAATTGCTTATTTGTTGTTGGTATAGCTTAACTTTTTATTTTGTGTAATTTTATATATTGTTTTATATAGAGATTGTTTTATATTTATTTGAAATAGTTACATACATGTATAATTTGGGCAATGAGTCAGCTGTTTTATCTTGTGCAAGGGGCAAGATGGATGAATTGACACCCTTTGTGTAACACTGAAAGGAAAAGACCTGAACAGTTTACTGAGCACGGCATGACTGTTTAAAACTCATCAATATTTAAGGAGGCCGGCTTTCTGCTTCTCTCTCTCTCTCATGCTTGAGTGAAGGTAATTCTTGCATAATTTGACTTTAATGCATTCTTAGCTCAGCAACAGGAAGATAAAACAGCAAAAGCGAAAAAGAAGTATTCACACCAACATCAAATACTAGGTCACTGACTATGTGATAAAAACATTCAATTTTATACAGCTAATTAGACTGTCACCAATTAGACTGGCACTGACTGAAAGAACGTGCTACTGTCACTTCCTGTTTGGAGCTTGTGTGGTCGACAAGTGCAAACCTCTTTACCTCCTACTCAGATCAAAAGGTTCAAAGTGGCCCGTGGCCTCTTGCATCTCTTCCTTATCAGGTATGACGCTTCCCCCTCCTCAGCAGTAACCTTTTGAACTGCCTCTTCAAGGCAGTCTTGATGAGTCTCATCAAGCCGCAACCAGAACACAGTGGAATTTTTATAACAGGATATAATTATGGTGAAGTGTGTGTTTATGGGAGGAGCCAAAGGTTTGACCCTCATCTAAAGGGTCAAATGACATCCTGACAGGAAGATTAGGTGTGCCATTTGTTTGCAAAAATGCCTATTTTTGAGGGAAATTGCCTCAGTCAGCTTTGGCAAATCCATTCATTCTCTCTGTTTTGACTCTCTTCATTTAACTTGTTGACTAATGACTTAATGTGTAGGATGTTCACGGTAGTTCATTAATAAATGTCTAAACCAATGAATCACCTCTCACAAAAGATTACTTAACTGTTAAGCATTGATGTGACACAATGAAACCTAGAGGTCATACAAGACCAAACCCTCTGAGGCAGTAAAACCCAGTCTGCAGTTGTAAAGTAGGTTCTTCTCTCACTGTGAAAGCTAATGAATAGCGGCATTTATCGGGTGGTCATGTGGTCCTCGACAGAAAACAGTGGCAGTTATATCTGGTCTCCTCTATATATCTCATGATACCATTTGTACAGAGGATTAGGAAGCAGAGAAAGCGTGAGAGAGAAACATTCTCTAGGATGTTTTATTTTTAGTTCATGTCAAACTGTTTATGCTCTCAGTTTGTTGCCTGAAACGATCATTCTCACAAGGACAAATGGGGAAAATGCAGCAGTGCTGTGACTATATTTTTTGTCTCCTAAACAGGCCTTGATAATCAAAAAAACTAATAGAGAGAAATATTTTACCTTGGTGTTGTCCAAATCAGATGCAATGTGAGCAGAAATTTGTCCACAATGAAAGAATAATGCATATATTATAATATTATAATATTATACAATATTATAACTGAATAATCATTCAGTTCTGTTTACGGTTCTCGCATTCTACCTCCGATGTGGATTAATCTTCGCGCTAAAATACTTTAGTTTCCTGCAACACCGTGACTAAATCTACAGCGCAAAACACACAGTGCGATCAGTGTAGACCGATTCTCAAATTAATGACTTATTCATTTGAACTGGTTCTTTTTAGTGAATCAAAAATACACTGCAACCAGTGTGATTCCTGAATGACAGATTGTTTTTATTCAATCAAAACCATAGCGCAACCGGTGTAGTCTGACTCCCGAACAAATTACTCTTATGAGTTGATTATTTTTAGTGAATCAAAATCAGTGTAGTTACTGACTAGCTGTCCTGTTCATATCACAATGGGCAGTTAAAGAAACATGCATCATAGTATTTTATAAATATTATTTATTAATTGGTGTTGTTATTAAGGCCAATTATTGGATTGCTTTTAAGGTAAAAATACTAAATGCTTCTAAAAATAAGTGTATTTGTTTTTGAAATTATCATCATTTGGCAATGAAATTGCACTTCTTTTTTTCTGAATATGTGATTCTTATGGTGTGTGCACACCTAAAGCGAATTAAATTATTTGCGCGAGTAGATTACATACAAAGTCAATGCAAAGATGCGAATATTTTGATATTTTGAAATTTGATATTCGCCTTAATCGCCTTAATCGTCTTCTTCACAAGTTGAAAAATTTCAACTGGAGCGGGAAATTTGTATGACACGTTGTCACGGAAGCCAGTCAGCAAAGGGCTTATAGACATGTCCAGTTGTATCAGAAAATGGAGGAGAGAACACGCAATGTTTTTATTCCCGCGAATAACGCAAAAAACATCCCGCGAGTAATTTAGAGCGAGTAAAACGCGCTGCAAATATTTGCTTCGCTTTTGGTGTGCACACACCATTACAAGTAGTTACTAAAAGAATTGTTTTTAAATATTTCTTTAAAATAAAATAATTTTTTTAATTAAAAAAGAAAAAAGCATTTTGATGCAGTAACTCCAGATGTGTTCAATAATTATTTTTAAACAGATTTGCTGGTTTAACATGATGAATATGTGGAATCCACAGCATTCCACGTATTTAACCTCAGCAAGTTAAGTCAAGGTGTTCCTGTAACACTGCAGAGTTATTTCCACCGTGAAGGATTCTGGCTCATCCCTTTAACTTCACATTGATCAAACCTGAAAAGACTTTCCTCGTGTGACCAAACAGTCATTGTTCTGCACCAGGTGTTCAGACTCCTGAGTGCTCAACAAGAGCACCAGGTTCACGTCCGGCAGAGCAGAAAAAGACGTGACAGCACCTGTTTGTGAAGGTGTGTCATCACTTCTCTGAAAACCTGATTATTGTGATTGTGGGTTTAAAATCAACACCCACAAGACCAAACCTGCCGCCACACCCTGTTGAACAAATACCTTATTCAAACATTTAGATTTTATTTTATTTGTTCATGAATGGAAGGATATGAGTGATCTACTCTTTTCCATTGTTTTAAAAAAAAAAAAAAATGAGTCATGGCCATTTCCTAATACAGAAACCAGCGTTTTAACCCATTGATCTAATCTAATTTAAGCGGATCTGGTTTTTAACAACTATTCAGATTAAGAGATTCTCCATCTCCAATGCACTCTGGTGTTAATGTAGAAACTGGATCCCTGTTTTCTTTGTTAATGGGGGAAAGGGCTGTGTGTCCAGGTTATGCAACTGATGGCTAGTTTTCTGTCATCAATCACTCTACAGAAGCCTGGCTGGTCTGCCTGTGACCGCCACCCAAGTAAGTAGTCCATTTGAGACTTGTGTTAGGGCATAATTGATATGCTTGGAAGCAACTGTTTTTACGTTGCTCAAGTATGACGCTGGCCTCTGATGTTGATTGGATTTGCATTTGTGCATTTATAAATGAAAGTTTAGGCCCAGAAAACGAAAGCTGGCTCACAGAGAATGCATTTTAAAGTTTAGCTTCCCACAAGTTCAAACCTACTAGTAAACATGCTAACTTAAACTGCATAGCTGAGCTAAATTGAAAACTATCCTTTGTACAGGACAAGCTACATGGCAAATGCAATGTGAAATATTAAAAAATATATTTTAGAAAGATTATATATATATATATATATATATATATATAGATGGATTATCTTGGCAAAGGAGAAGTGCTCACTAACACAGATTTAAACAGATTTGTGAACAATATTTGAGAGAAATAGGCCTTTTGTGTACATAGAAAAAGTCTTAGATCTTTGAGTTCAGCTCATGAAAAATGGGGGCAAAAACAAAAGTGTTGCGTTTATAATTTTGTTCAGTGTATATATATACACACACACACTGTATATATAGTAACAACTTAGTAACTAAGCTAATTCAGCTTCTGGTCACCTGATCAACTGCCCAGAATGAAAATAGCTTAAGACAGAGACCAAAGCAACCACACTTCTTCTTTCAATTATACACTCTTTCTAATTATTCACTCTGTCATTGTTCCTGTTTAGCAGGTCTGTTAATGCCAACAGACTGGAAATTGCTGGCTAACAGTTGTTTATTACAGAGGAAACATGTCCTACTCCCCTCATCTCCGGCGATTACATTCTTGTGCGTCCATTAACTGGCATAAAAACTGTAGTGGTGTTTATGTGGAGGTCTTTGTAGAGGCTCCTGTGGTTTTGCCTCATAACAGCTTCACCCAACCATCCCCTACTTCATTAAACAGCTGAACTGCTCCGTCCAAAAGAGCCTCTAGCAGACTAATGCGTCCCCCTATGTCCTTCCATCCTGCCTTAGCTGATTAGCGCTGGACACTCGCTTTTATTGACCTCACAGCTAGCAGGCCAGACAACGGCACCTCTCCTTCTCATTAGCGCCCCCATAATATAAACATTTCCTCAAGGCCGTGCTAAATAAGCCCCACAATGCACAAACATTCACGCCAGTCAATTTTTAGTTGCCTGTTCCTGTAGTTTTATGATAACTGGAGGAGGTGGCGTGACTGTTTCCTGTCTGGAGTGTTGTGAAAAGCTTCATTTTGCATCGCATTTGTTCTGTCCCCAGACAAAAGGTCACGAGGGCTCATACAGGCCCCAATAAATGTAGGTGAACGCCTGTTAATCTGTTAATGTGGCAGCAGTACCGGAATTTGGCTTTAGTTATTTAGTGGAGAGTTAAGCACTTTTCTCACTTTGTGCTTATGGGAACTTATAACTTTAGAGCAAACTTCTGCTGAGTGTGTGTGGAGCAAGACTGCCAGTGAAGCTTTTTAGTGTATTAGACCTGCGAGACAGCTGGATGTTCTCTTTTAAAGCTGGGTGATCGTGACTGTGGGCTCACACAACATGGATCTGGCACACAGATGCTGTGGTGACAGCTACAATGTTATTGCCACCTTTTCAACACCCCAAAGCACACAATCTTTCTACTTCCTGTACCACCTTTCAGCCGTTCTGTTCAAAATCTTTAGGAATTTAGACAATATTTTACAAAAATTTTTGTAGATTTTAGTGGATGTACGAAGTCAGTTTGACAACCATAAATTATTTAAATACTATTTGTCTTTATTGTGAACATTATACACTAATGTTCAAAAGAAAGGGAGAACAGTATTTATTTGAAATATAAATATTTTGTAACATTATAAAATATTGAATTTTGGCTTGATCTTATTTAAATATTATTTTAAAATAAAAAGTATAAAAAAAAATATTTAATAATAATAAATTTATAAATAATACAAATAATATATTTATATATAAACATTTAAAAAATTATATATATTTATAAATAGTATGTAAATCTGTCTGTCTATCTCTCGCTCTCGACATATATGTATATTTTTTTGCAAAACTAATGATATTAGTATTAGTTACACACATATATAACAAGCATTATTTATATATATATATATATATAGCATTATATATGGCATCTCAAGGATTTGGAATATATAGTGATATTATTTAGAAAATTATGCATTTATTCATTCATAAATTGATGTTTGAACAACACCAGTTGGCGCAGATGCTGTGGTGACAGCTACAATGTTATTGCCACCTTTTCAACACCCCAAAGCACACAATCTTTCTACTTCCTGTACCACCTTTCAGCCGTTCTGTTCAAAATCTTTAGGAATTTAGACAATATTTTACAAAAATTTTTGTAGATTTTAGTGGATGTACGAAGTCAGTTTGACAACCATAAATTATTTAAATACTATTTGTCTTTATTGTGAACATTATACACTAATGTTCAAAAGAAAGGGAGAACAGTATTTATTTGAAATATAAATATTTTGTAACATTATAAATGTCTTTACTGTCACTTCTGATCAATTTAATGCATTTTTGCTAAATAAAAGTATTAATTTCTTTGAAAAAAAATAAACAAACAAACTGTTGAATAAAAGCATATTTTGTTTTATGATTTCAAACAAACATCTTTTGTGAAAATAATCCCTCTTAGTTTGATATTTAATGCAACATCATACATTTTAAGTGTGGCTTAATTGTTCAGATACTTTTACTTGTCATGGTATGTTCATACAGGAAGCTTGTGATCTGTCATTTATTAAAGGATCAGCGCTGACACATTGACACATATCTGATGTTACCAGGAATCTGTTTGTATGTCTTTCAAGAAAAAACTTAATGTTCCAGTCAAATGGACCAAGTGACACCAGGGTTGTCAGTGCAGCTCAGAGTGTAGATGAAGGTGTGTGTTCATATCTGTGCTATGTAACACTTCTCTCCCTCATGCCCCCTTCATCAACCCCAGATCGGCGTGTGATATGGTGAGCAGCTGGCATACCTTTCAGCAACGCGTTTACAATGTGCCTGCCACTGCTTTGTGGATTTCAGCTCTTCCACAGAGCATAAACACAAAACATACACATGTACAGTACAAACGCAAGACTGCAAATAAATTAGACAGACCACTTTCACTGATGGTTTTTGAATAAATGAGATGCAAAAAACCTTGAAAAGGTAATTCAATCATTCAGTGACATTTTGAAAGAGTCCACATGCTCACGAGAACTTTTTTATATACAAAAACCCATGGCCAACCAAGCCTATAAGGTTTAAATTTAATTCAGTTTAATTTATAAACAAATAAATATGTTCAGGCCATTTTTCAGGGCATCTCAAGGCTTTTTGCAATATATACTCTTATAGGAGATATCTTTCTTTCTTTCTTTCTTTCTTTCTCTAAATAAATAAATAAATAGAATATGCAGTGATATTATTTTGTAAATAAATTACTTTTATTTATTTATTTATTTATTCATGCTATCTATATGACATCCCAAGGTTTATATATAGCATATATATATATATATATATATATATATATATATATATGTATATATATATATATATATATATATATAGCATTATATATGGCATCTCAAGGATTTGGAATATATAGTGATATTATTTAGAAAATTATGCATTTATTCATTCATAAATTGATGTTTGAACAACACCAGTTGGCGTATCATCTTGCCCTTAAATCCACTAGAGAGGCATATTATTCACATTTGATCAATGAAGGTGCAGTTAATCTGAGAATGATGTTTAAAACAATTAACAAACTTAAACTTAAACCTCATAACAAAAACATTTGTTCTTCTGTTGAGATGTATAACAAATTTCACAAATACTTTACAGAGAAAGTCCAAAATATCTAGTTCCATGATTACTGGTTGCGCTTTGCTGTCTAATGAGTCCCATCTTATAAATTCATCTTCTGTTTTTCTGATTTTGCCACTGTCAGCATAGATGATATTTTGAAATTGTCTATGAATTCATCCTCATGACCCCATGCCTACTGAGGTTTTAAAAAAAAGTGCTTAACATTCTTGTGCCCCTCTATTACTGCAATCATTAATAACTCCTTATCCACTGGGCAGGTTACTTCGGCTCTTAAGTTAGCTGCCATCACACCAGTTCCTACGAGTTGTTGTTGGCCAGCTACAGCAATATCTGTCCATAAACAATCTCTTAGAGTTGTTTCAGCCCAGATTTAGATCAGGTCATAGCACTGAGACTGCTCTTGTCCGCGTCACAAATGACCTTCTCATTTCTGCTGACATGGGGGCTTGTAGTATTTTAGTCTTGTTAGACATTATTGCTGCTTTTGACACAGTATCTCATGCTGTCCTTCCTAAAAGGTTACGTGTTTGGTTAGGCATCTCTGGTACTTTGTTCGAATGGTTTAAATCTTATCTTTCTAATCAATTTTAGTTTGTATGTCTGGGAAAAAATCAATCTGAACCAACACTAGTTCAGTAGGGTGTTCCGTAGGGGTCTGTGACTGGGCCCATCTTGTTTAGTACATATATGTTGCCTCTTGGTGAGATAATTCGTAAATTCGGCCTAGGGTTTCATTGTTATGCTGACGATACACTGATCTATATTAGCACGCACCCTAATCCAAACCTTACAGCTCTTACTACTTGTTTGGATGAAATAAAAGTGTGGATGCATGACAATTTTCTGAAGCTTAGTCAAAAACAGAACTTTTATTTGTCGGTAAGCCAACGGCTTTGCATAAACTCAATAGTTCTAATTTGATTACTGTTTGTGATTTAGTTACTCCGTCCTCTCAAGTACACAATCTTGGTGTTATTTTTGATCCACAACTGATGGTTGACGCCCATATTAAAATGGTCTCGAAAATGGCATTTTTCCATCTAAGAAATATTGCCTGATGCAGAAAGGCTTATTCATGCCTTTATTATGTCAAAGTATTTTATTATTGCAACACACTTTATTTTGGTCTCCCTGATAAGTCTATCAAGAAATTGCAATATATTCAGAATTTAGCCACATGGGTACTGACGTATACAACTGCCCATCAGCATATTTCTCCGGTACTTTATAACTTCCATTTGCTTCTTATACAGGCACGTCTAAGATTTAAAATACTGATTCTAACATTTAAAGCTATTCATGGGACTGTTCCTGCCTGTCTTAGTTGCCTCTTATACTCCAGCTCGCTCTCTTCTGGGTCATGTATTCTTCAGCAGCCTTCATATCAATTAAACTCGATGGGGGAGGGGGGTGGCTTTTTCTGTTTCTGCTCCACATTTGTGGAATGCTCTTCCTTCAGTGATTGGACACTCTCCAACACTGGACTGTTTTAAGAAGTCTTTAAAAACGTATCTTTTTAAAGCTGCTTATTGTAATTGAGTGTACTTTGTTATTACTGTATTGTTATTACTGTTATTATTTTATGCTGTTGTAGTGCTTTGGGTTTAAGAAAAGCGCATTAAAAATAAAATGCATTATTATTATTATTCATTCATTCATTGCATCCCAAGTCTTTGGAATATATTGTGATTATTTCATTTTTTGGCCTCAGAAGAATGTTTTGATGAAGGATAATATTTGTCAAAGATGTAAGTGACTAGAAGTTCAAGCATATTTTTTTTTTTTTCACGGTCACAGTCTCGTCAGATCTCTAATGTTGGATGTTCTGCTAGAACGGGCAGCTCTTATCTATTTGAATCTCTCTTTCTGATTTTTTAACTTGAAACTCAAAGGTGACCTTTTGACCTTGCTGTCAACCTCACTGGCCCCCAAACCCTTCCACGGCTTCTTTGAAAGGGAGTTGACAAGAACAACAACTGCGCTCATCACTTAGGAATTCCCAACCCTTGACCTTCCTGCATTCATCACAATAGTCAGAGGCGAGTGTCAAGAGTCACACTTTCAACTCACCGTGGCTTTCAGAATGCACACTTGCATGTTTAAATGTTTATGGATATTCAACTTCTCAGACTTGCAAATGTGACACACTTGGTACATTCGGTAACGCTGTCCTAATTCAATGTCTTCGGTCTTTGTTTCGCGTCACTCTTTCTCTTTTTCATCACTCTCTCCCATCCGCATTATAAGAGACCCCTAAGAGGAGCAAAGAGAAAGAAAGAGAGCAGAGGACTGGAACAAGGCAAATGGATAGAAGGGGGTTATTGTGGAAAAAGGGATTACTGCCCGGTATTGTCCTGCCTTAATCCCACCATTTTATCATTTAACACCTTTCAATGGTGCCCCCCCCCCCACTTCCCATCCTCCTCCACACACACAATCTGCTCTCAACCGCCCTCCTCAGACAGTGTGAAATCTGTTATTCAGCCCAGGTCAAGCGGGTGGGGGGGCTGGGTGTTGGGTGGGGTGACAAGTATGGTGGTGTGGGGTGTTTTTGGGGGACGTCCGGCCGTTTTCTGACCCCAACTTCGACTATTCTCCATAGCGCGACTCAGGGGCCCCATAACCCCCTTTATTGAGATTGATGGCCTGCTGTTGTAAGAGAAACCAACATGCTGCTCAAACAAGCATACATGGACATTACTGGCAGCAAGGCTGACTTGTGACGCCATTCGTGGATGTATCCCAAATTACTTTCTTGTCTTTCTTCAGAGCAAATGTGTTTCAGTGCACACTTTTCACCATGTAATTGACAAGATACACTATATATTTAACTTTCTGAAATTAATGAAAATTTCCACCAGAGTTTAATTTCTGCCATGTATAGCATTCTGTTGCGGAAATGACGAAGGTCAGAATTACATTTTGAAAGGTTTTGGAAAGAACTGGCCAACTAATTTGTCTTCCTTAGGCTTCCTTAGCATTTTAAGCATACAACATACAGACAGCTAAATTATCATTTTATACTTATTGGATAATTTGACAAAGTTTCAGGAAATGATTGGAAATTATGCACAATAAAAATATTCTGTGCATATTTACCTTTTCATCACACATTATATGCTCATCTCAAGTTTTTCTCTGGAACTGTTGTATCCTTTAAAACAACAAATTATTTGAAAAAACCTGAGGAAAAATGGTTTAACATTGTTAAAATGACATCACAGCTGTGAGACAGTCATGTTTATAATAAATTATTTTTTAATATTTTTATCATTAATTAAAACAATTACAAAAAGTGAAATGAAATATTTTCAGGTAATGAAAACTGAAAATACAAAATGAAAAACTAATTCAAAATATTAATAAACACTTATATAATATAAATAATACTTAAATTACACTGATTTTCACAAAATAAATATCAATAGATTTGTAAAAATTCCTAATTTTATAATGGATTTTCGATAGATAATCTGGATCTTTGAGGATATAGCAATAAAATCTATACATAAAAGACATTTGAAAATTAGACAAAACGAATGAAGAAGACATGATAAAAAAAGTCCGTTTTAATTTGATCATCAAAAAAAAAAAAGTTGAAATCAAAAACTGTTAGTTTTGATAAAAGTGTTCTTGAGTTTCTATCCACAGCACAAAGGGCAAAGAAGTAGTAGAAGCCGAGAGGGGCGACTGCTCTACGGGTAGCCTTGAAGCTGGTGGTATCACAATCAATCCCTTTAGCCACTTCAAAGAATTCATTTTCCCCCATCTATCCGTCCATCCATCTTCCTTCCTCTCCACGCTGCCCTCCTTCTGAGTAAAAGTGCAGCTGTCATTTGTAGTTCTCAATTTTTCTGCCCCCTGTGAGCGCTCTGAGGGCCGTTCCTGGGCCGGGGGTGGGTGAGAGCTGGGAGGGAGGGAATGTGGGGGAAACTGAACAGGTGCTGCTCCCCATTCACTCTTTCTGGAGTCCATCTCTTCCTGTGTCCCTGAGGAGAGGAAGTCAGGGCTCTGCTGAAGGGATTGGAGCTTTGGATCAAACAGAAGAGCGGCCGTTCTCTCTCTGTGAGGGAAACCCATGAATTGGTCAACACTTGCACTGTGCCACATCAACGACAAGCAATAATTGGTTTCCTAATTGCAACATGCTGGCATATTTTACAGTTGACAGGCACTTTTTATCCAAAGCAACTTGAATTCAAGGAATGCATTTTAAAAATTCACATTCTCTGGGAAATGAACCTGGCTGCTGTTAATGCTACTGTTTGAGATTTAATGGTCTGGCTAATATTTTTGGAGTGAATAATATAAAAGATTCATAATCAGATTCATTCTAGTGAATCAGTTTGTTTGGATAGTTCAGGTAAATGAATCTTTTACGATATTTCAAATAAATGCATTCATTAAATAATCAATGAAAAAAAGGAATATATCATGGTTTCCTCAATAAATAAATAAATAGATGGAATGGCTGCTGAAAGTTCAGCTTTGCATCACAGGAATCAATTACATTTAAAAACATATTCAAATAGAAAACAGTTGTTCTAAATTGTAATAATATTTCATAATATTACTGGTTTACTGTATTTTTGATCAAATAAATGCAGCCTTGTTGATCATAGGAGACTTTTAAAAAACATAAAAAATCGTAACTATTCCAAACCTTTGACCATTAGTGTATGTTAAAGAACATATTGCCACCTTAATTAGTTTCAGTGTAGTTAGATACTCTTTGTTAGTAGCATAATGTAGCGAACTACTTTTCCAACACATATCTCCAATGTAGTTGAACTGCTTATTAAAATAGGATTAGCTTAACATGCCACCCTACTGTTTCAAAGTACCATTGCCAAAACCTTTTATGAGAGCTAAATGTAAATATCTTTCAGTAATCCAGTAAGAATGGCTAGCACAACAATGCTTTTACGTTTACCACCAAAAGAAGAGCTTTGTTGTTTACCAACAAAAGATGAGCCATGGGACAAACCCATCAAAGTATTATGATGGCAATATCCTGACGCCAGCAATAAACCTGAGAGGAAAACAATGGCAAAGGACGTTAGCCTCGCCTTTGCCACAAGTGAATTTTGGACAGGTTGAATGAGAGGTCAGAGCAATTTAACACCACTTCGCTCAAAGGGGAAGGTCACGCTTGGGCAGGTGGTGGTCAGTTTAGCAAGAGAGCATCTGCATTCTTTGTGTGTTTGTGCAGGACAGGAAACAGAACTGTTACGCTAGTAACTAGCAGCACACAGGCATCTGACACGATGAGAAGCTGGAAAGTGGGAGATATGGGATGGGGCGCTTTAGTTGAAACAGAAATACGACTGCTAGCATCAGTGTTTTGGCATGTGGAGGGGAGGAGGTTGGTGCAGTGTTGGGTTTCACAATGGCTGGCGTCCTGAAAAGAGAAAAAATGTGGTGGTTGTTCTCAGCGCTAGCTAGCTTCCTGTTGTAGCTCTGGGTCTCTGTGTGTGTTTGTTTGAGCTTGTTTATGAGGATGTTTCTATGACACTAGGAAGTGAGTGAGTCATTTAGGGCCAGTGTAAAGTTTCATTCTTAGTTTGTGAGTGTGTGTTGCAGCTTCTTTGGTGCCATTAAACGATTTGTCATACTTACATTTATGACTGTCGCAACTTCACCTCCGATTGCACATTTTTTTATGCCTGCAGGGATGTCATTTTTAAATATGGTTTTGTACAAGTTCCAACTCGTACTGTAGATAAAACTTTGCTGAAGTGCCTTAAATTATACAGAAGTGTATCTGTTTTAGTGTTTGTCAAGTCTCCATTAAAGGTAGAAAGGACAGGGCTAAAAGGAACATATTGATTGTAATGTGTTTCCTGTTCTCAGCTTTCACTCTGGTGTCAGTTCTCAAAGAGAACACGGTGTTCTGACAGACTGTGTGTATATATATATATACGACAGTCAGACAAGAGCACATCACTGAGCCGAGACAAAATTGCATCAGAAAATCATCAGAACAAAAAAAAAAGTTGAGGAAATGACGCCTGTTTTTAGAGCAATATTTTTTCCCCTTTAAACATTATTTTGCCTTTTAACATAATTAGCACATTATTGTAATTTCTGTAAGTTACAGTAAGAGGTACAGTAATAAGTTTGTTTTTTGCATTATAATAATGAGAATTTGATGATAAAATGTGCTTAATTGTTACAAAAAATAGTGCAATAAAATGCACCACAAAAAAACAGGTTTGAGGTTTCATGAGATACAATCCATGTATGTGCGTGTGAGATGTAATCATAAACATCTGGATTATACCTTTGTGTGTATAATAACATATTTGGAAAGACACTCAGTCCTGCCTCTACACTCCCAAACACAGTCCTTTCTGGAAATGACATAGTCTGCTCTGCCTATCTGGCAACATTCATTCAAACAGAGACCGGTCCATTCAGAAGCCCAGAGTGCAGTCATTCATGCTCAACACAAGCCCTGCCTTCGCTCTCTCGCTCTCTCGCTCTCTCTCTCACACACACACTCTCTCACTCTCTCGCATTCACTTTCTTTATTTATTTAACTCCTGGGTTTGCTTAGCAACCGCGCTGCAAAGTGAAGCACTGCAGCGGTGAGTCAACCTGCTGTCGTACTGGTGAGAGATGGAAGGACAGATGATGCTGTCAGACTGCATCCATGTGCATTTAGTCTGAACAAGGTGAGAAACTGGACTCAGGTGTGAAAATGATTGGTTTCTGTTCAAGTAAGGTCACAGTGGTCAGATGCACAATGTGATTTGGCTGATTATGAATCAACATGCTTTTTGTACCTAATTATCCTTGAGAATTACTTATTTGCAGGCACCTCAAATGCTGTGATACTGAATTGTTTTGCAGGTTCACACTCTCCCACTTCTTCTTTACCCCAGTTCTCTCCCTCACTCCTCTGTTCTTGTTTCTGAAGCATGAGACATATTAATCATTTCCTGGAGTGCAGCCACTCACAAGGCAGGTCTGAGCTCCTGTGATCTGAGTGAGTCTTAACTCACTTCCTGTGTCTGGCTGAGTGCTGAGTGGGTGAGAGCCATGCCACAGCACTGGAAAAAGAGAATGAGAAGGACAAAGATGCAGAGAGAATATATATCTACATGTGTAACCCTGTCAGTAATTAACTTTTATTTAAAGAGCAATATTTGCCCTCTGGTGTTGATTTTCAAGGGGATTGTTTTATGTATTCAAGGGCATATTTGTTATCTAACCATTTAAATTTTTGTTTCTTTTAAAAACGTAAATTACACACTAATTATTAAAATGATTATAAAATATATGTGTATAGATTTTATGTTTTTAAAAGTTTTTCTAAACTTTTTAGAATTCTTCAAAAATGTTACAGTTTAATAAAAGATTAATAATATAATATAACATAATATAAAAGTGCAACAGAAGTTGCTTTAGCTATACAGACTTTATAAACCCCATATTTAATATTTTAATATATTTAACTATAAACTATATAAACTAAATTATATAATTCTTCATATATATATATATATATATATATTCTGATGATATAATTTAACAAATATTTATAATATAATATAATATAAAAGTGCAACAGAAGTTGCTTTAGCCATACAGACTTTATTAACCCCATATATTTAATATTTTAATATATTTAATATTTTCTTATTTAACAAGTTTTCTGTTTATAATTTTATATGTATATATAAAATTCTATTTATAATTTTATACATACAATTTATGCAATAAACACACAATACAACTATACTATACTATACAATACCCAATACCACTGAATGTGATTTTTTTTATTACTAATATTAAAAGGTATGAATATAAATAAATAATATTGAATGTAATATCAAATATTTCATTTATTAATTATTATAAATATGGTTCATTATTAATATTCAAAATGCTATATAAAATAGCGTTCCAATGCTTATGTATGAAGAATATATATGCAGAAAATGCATACATTTGAAGATATGCATATGCAGAAAAACTGAAATGATATTAACAGAAATAAATGATTAATTTAGGGTTTTTTAATGATAAAATAAACACCACACCACAAGGCCTAAAAAGCTACATGAAACCCCTAACACTAAACTAAAATGTGCGACTAAATGTTGAATATCAGACTTCAAAGGCAACAGACTGTCCTGTGTACCACATTTCAACTATATTGTGCGTTTTAGTCACATTCAGTGGTATTTTGGCATTGAACTCTGGTTCAGTTCTGATCCTGGTGTGTCTGTCCAACAATGGTGTCTAATATTTGGGTCTAATACGAGGTTTGTTGGAGGTAGTGTGGGTTGAGGCACAATGATTTTGCTCTTTCTCACCATTTCTGTCTCTGTCGCTCTCTCCCCCTCACACGTTATTTTTAAAAGCGCTTTTAAATGATAATGACTATTTTTACTCCTTTTCCATCAAGCCGCGTGGGCTCACACAGAGACAGCGGCGGATGATTCATATCAGCTGGAGCGCTCTTTTTGTGAACTGCAGCCGCCACATCTCTGCTGTAACATGGCCTTCATAGAAATGAAGCCACGAAGGGCCTTGAAATGGATGGAAGCAACACAAACCGGGAGCTGTAAGCTCTGGGCTGACATTCACGGAGCGATTCTATTCATAGCCGATGGAGAAACTCAAGGTTTAAATGTCTTTATTTCATTTGCGCCTGTAGCTTGTGATGAGCAGCACCGTGCTAAACCGTTATCAGTTTTCATCCTGTTATGAATTCAAATGTGTTGCGCACCTGATTGCTAATAACGCAGACACGCACTTACACAGACTTTTGGTTCTGGTGGATTAGATAATATGGCAACAAGTCCGTCGTGCTCTAAATCAACAGCACATCTCATCTCTGCAAACAGGAACGGAAGGAATCTCGTGGAGTTTTGGTCGTGGAGAGACACGCGTGGGCTGCGATGTAGCGCTGAGCGACAGAGCTCTTGTGTTGCCACTGCTGAAGTCCAGAAGCGAGTGAAAACACAAAAAGCGAAAGCTTTATTTCCAAACAAAGCACTTCTATGTGGCGCTTCTTGGAAAACATTCCTCTCCAGCATTCCAGAG